>NC_061100.1:57965342-58012263 GCF_015104395.2 Macrobrachium nipponense
CTCCAGTTGGCTCTTGTTGCTTGGATGAAGATCTGTGGGCCTAAACGGAACGTCTACAGTAAAGTCAGGCTCTTTGCGCCTACTTTTGGCGCCTGGTCTCCTTAGTTGGCGCCAGAAAACGCTTGGCAGGAGTTAACTACTTCCTTTCCACGTTCTCCCCTGCCTAACGCACCGCTCCCCCCAGAGATGGCCGCCTGTGCGACAACTCCCCTGGAGGGTTCGTTGCGCCCGACAAGAGATCGGTATTTGGATCTCTTAATCGAAGCCTATCATCCTTTTTACGAGTAGGCTCTTTAGAAAGTACTCCTACCAAAGACGCTAATTGCTCCTACATATTCATCAAATTTTCCTGGTCGAAGGCTCATTCGGAATCAGGAGAGAGATCTGGAAGGCGCTCGAGAGTCTTTTACATTCCAAGGATCTAATTCCTTTCTAGCCTTCTTCATTACCGAAGGCGCATCCTCTTCAGAGAAGCGCTCGGGGCTAGAATTGAGCTCAGGTTCTTTCCAATTCCTCTTCAGCGGACGTGAAAGCTTCGATTTCTTCCATCCTCTTCTTGGAGATGACGAACTAGATGATGAAAAGCACTCACGAAGGACGCTTTTCCTATAGCTGTCCCTGGCAGTCTGAGATGTATAAGATTCTGCCGAAGGGACGCCTGATCGTTGGGGATTCTCCACGACCCCCGTAAGGCCTTCGACTTTCCTTCTCCTCTGGGCCAGGGAGCTTGGAAGAGGTCTAGACCTGGGAGCATCGCAGAGACGACCACTACACTGGGGACACTAAAATCACTCGAGAAACCACATTCACTTCTCTTACCTTCCAATGCTTCCATTTTTTCTTGCATTTTTTGAAGGGAAGCTCTGAGTTCCGCCATTTCTGAGGCAGAATCAGAGGGATTAACTTGTGAACGGGCTGAAATAGAATGGGCAAATATAATATGAGAAGAAGAAGAAGCTACAGAACTAGACAAAAGTTCACGCGATCTAGACATTTTTCGGCTTTTGTAAGCCGCCTTCCTCTCTCTCTATCTTTCTCTAACTTCTTCAAGTAAGAAGTTAGATTCTTCCATTCTAGCGCACTCAATTTCTCACACTCGTTACACGTATTCTCAATTGAGCATTCAACCATACTACAACCACTGCATGTAGTGTGAGGATCTACCGAAGCTTTCGGAATCCTCACCTTACAGCCCTCATTCACACACACTGTGAAGCTAACACTAGAATCAGACATATTCACGAAAATCCAAAGCGAAGTCCAAAAAACAGTCCACGATAGCGAATGCCAACAACGATCCAAGTATGTCACCAAAAATCAGTCGAAAGATGATCAAAAAGCGTTGTGAAACAAAAAAGAATTCCAGTCAGGAGGAAGTAACAACAATGTTGATACTACCGGCGACAGAGAGAATCTGATTAGAAAACGGGAATGGTTCCTAGTCCTGCCACCCAGAGCAGGGTGGTAGATCACCTGACCTACCTGTAGCGAGTGCCGCAAAATTTGAATTTCTGTCGGGGACGACGGAGTCGATAGCTATGTATATATCTGACAGGTAAGTTGAATGTATGAAACCACCAAATTGTCAACTTGGACCGCCCATCCTGAATGAGTGCGGCACACTTCATGTCCGCACGGCTGCTGCAAGATTGCAGTACAAGCTGTCTCTTGACAGCGCACCATCTGTAGGTTAAAAAATGATACATGAGTATCACTATATGGACCTGCCGGAGATGATCCGGCGGAGCATGCACTAAAAAAAATATTGATACCAGAATATCGCTACATGTAGACCCGCCGAGATGAAATCCGGCGGATCATGCCTTACTACATTAAAATCGCTGTAATGATCCCAGTCGCATGCAAAATATAAAAGACAATAATATTTTTATCCTCTCTGTCAGCTTTCCGGTCCCCATTTTGCATTCTCCTCATCGATTTTAATCTATAATTTTAGGCTTGGTACCAACAGAACAGGGAAAAGGTTAACCCTGGCCTGAATCCGCCGGCACCAGGAGAGGCTTTCTTAGTTACACTAGGATCGCCTCTCTTAGCTCATGTCTGTTGTCACCGGAGTGGGACACAGAGGTACAACGGTAAAACGGGGGAGAAACTAGGGAAGAGGAAACACCGTGCTTTGGTCCAAGGGTACCCGCCGGGGTAGAAATGCCCGGCGTAGTAACAACCAAAAGCATATAACAACTTAAATTAAATAAATTAAATAAATTATTGTGCCGGAGCACTGCATCTACACCCACTTCTGGGCCCCGTTCCCATTCCATACTATCTTCCTCTATCCCCGGGTCCGGTTGAGGGATCGAATCACGGAAAATAGGTAAAACCTAGGCCTGATTCTGATCATATAAGGGATCGTGCTTGTTATATGCATACTGAACGAGTTTTAGCCGGATCCCGGACCCGCCCGCCGGGCGGGAGGATAGAAGGTGAATGAAGGACTGGGTGATAGGAAAGGCGAGACTGAGGGAGTACGTGGTGTATACCATCCTGACGAGCCGGGTGGTCAACCATGGGCTCGCCTGGGTGAGCACCCCCTATCCCCCTTACTACATAAGGTGAGGAGTACCACTCCTCCGACTGAACCCCCCACCCTTCCCCAGTGAGAGGGGAAGGGTGGGGCTCGGATGGCTACCTGAGGTAGCGCTATCGAGCTGAGCACCCACCAAGTGGGATGGGGGAGGGAGTCCGTCTCGAGGAGTGGCTCACTCGTGATCAGTTGTTCACTACAACCGGCTAGGTGGATCCAACTGATCACAGGGACAGCCGCCTATAGGCCGACTGTCCACCCTAAGTACAATACAACGATACGGATATGTCATATATATATATATATAAAAAAAAAAAAAAAAAAAAAAAAAACACAATATAACAGCCCTGGCGTGAGAGGGATAAAGGGATGAGGGGAGGGAGGGGATAGGTGCGTATACTGTTCTAATGAGCGGCTAGCCTAACCTTCGCATAATCGGAACGATCTGGTCAGGTCGGCCAGGGAGGCTCTGAGCAGCTAGCCTAACCTTCCATAAACGTAATTTTAATCACGATCCAGACCGGTAGGCTAGGGTGGCTCAGGGACAGAAACGAAGGCCTAAAGAGGCCATACACCCCACTACAATGAAATCCCGGCCTGGTCCCGTAAAGGAGGAATCCTCCTCCTAGACGACCAAGGGAAGGGAGAAAGCTACGTTCCTCATCCAACGTATAAGGTCTGAGTAGGTAGGCTAGTATAAACTCCGCACGCCAAGATAACATAACATAAAACGTCAGAATCTATAATAAACTCGTAAGTTTTGGAGTAACTGCTAAAATCAATATCCACGCGACTACAATTAGTATGGATGACCAATTGAAAGTCGTCACGAATAAAAGTCATGGGTAGTGATGCATGAAATGGCTGACTCGGGAGCGGCGCACGCAGGCTCCCGTTATATAAACAAAGCTTAACACATATTTATGATTAACATCGCTACCTTAATGATAACATATTGATTATTGCAGTACTTAACTTAGTTCCAGAAGATTCCTGACGCTCAGACATCTTAATTAAATCCAAAATAAGGGCTTCCAACGAAAACACGTGTTAAACACAGTAGTGCTATAAAAGGAATGTAGATCGAGGCACTAGTTGTAGCAGTAGTGGGCAGTAGATGGCTTTGGTACGGCTCCTCTTTGGAACGGGGGAAATTGACAAAAGAAGAGACTAAATGGCAGGGGACCTCTGGTAGTGGTTTCACTCGCCCCAGTTTTATACCGACACCCTATACAGGGGTGAGCGAACCAGGTTTATCCTGGTTGTATATTTAGCAATATTTATACCTTAGAAATGAGTGCTATATGAACATTTCACGGAGCGACAAAGGTTAGGCCCAGAAAGGCAAAATTGATATCAGTGTGATAGAAAATATCTGGGGTTTGCTTAATGGAGTTGCTTCAAGTGCAAGCGTTGAGAGAATCTTTCCTACTTTTGGTTTGGTACACTCCAAACTCAGAAACAGACTGGGAATCGAAAAGGCTGGGAAGTTGGTTTTTTTACAGAAAGTTTTAAACAAAGACTATAATGTAGATGAAATGGACTAGGTTTTTTATGTTTTGTAGTGTTTGCATTTCCAGTGTTGATCAAGTTACCTTGACATTGAAATTTTTACTTTATAAACCAATTTTGTTTGGAAAATTATGCATGGTCAGAGGCTAGGATTTGGATGAAAGACAATTTATTTTTCTCGTGTATTACAAGTCTTTTTTTTATTATTATTATTCTTTGAAATGTAGTTGATTTGATTTTTATTTTTGTTGTTAACCGCTGCTAAACATTTGTGGTTATCACCACCAAAAGGTGTTTATTTTTGAAATTTTTCTTGTTTATTTGAATCAGTTGTTTTGACCTAGTTACTTGAACTAGATGTGAATAACTGATTTTTTTCTTCATATATACCTGTGCTAACATTTGTAGTTAACACCAAATGGTGTTTATTTTTGAAAATTTTTCTTTTATCTTAATGTCTTTTTTACCTATTTCAACTTGAAATGAATAATTGCTCTCTCTCTCTCTCTGAAGCTATGATTAACATGACTGTTTCTTTTTATATAACTAACCCTCCCCTCTTTTTTTTTATTAAAGATATAAAATAATTTACAAATTTCTTTTAACCTAATTACCTGAGGTTTACCAATTGTATGAATATGTTCAGTTACATCAAATGTTATATTATGGCACGGTAATGCAAATGTACTGTAAGATAGTTACAATTCAGAATGTTTTAGTAGACTAAACAAGTAGACATTAACAAAGCCAATTTTATTTGAAAATCCAAGTAACTGATAAAAACACCAAAAGTTGCCAGACCAAAAAATATATAAAAATAAAACATAAAATCCAAAAAAACCATGGCTTTTTTATTGACTGGTTTAAACCGCCAACCCTGATAAAATGCACTTTTTGTGATAAACTATTAAAAAAACCAAGTATGAAAATTTTTGGTGATTTTTCTTGTTTTAACTAACAAAATAGGCTGTTTTTAGCGTTTTTATAGGGGTTCCAAACATTCGTGGATTCTAACTATTCATGGGGGGGTCCGGTACGCATCCCCCGCGAATACGGGGGGACCACTGTACTGTGATTATTACATCAGTGATTTAAGCAGTTTGCATTTGTGAAATTCTGAGGATCATTATGATATTTGGCAATAAAGACAAGATGTGACCAGCTGATAGTGGAAGCCATATTAGAATTACAGGAAGTCCCCATTTATCAGTGGACTCAGTTATCGGCAATCCGGTTTTATGGCGCTTGTCTAGTGCCATAAAATTCGCGATTTATGGCGCCATAACTGGGCAAGTTCTGGTTAACTGCGCCATGAGGCTCTAATGGAGTTATGGCACCATAACATACCTAACAGAGGCGCCATAAATCGCTGAGTTTCAGTTAATGGTGGTGTTCGCTTATCAGCACTCCCCCAGGAACCGAACCCTTGCCGATAACTGGGGACTGCCTGTATCATATGTTAGCCTTGTCTGAAATGAACAAACAGCAAGATCAGTGAGGTCAATCACCACCTAGCCTAAGCTGCTGAGATGCCTAAGTTTTCAGTTATGATTGGTAAATCCCAGGTTGCCTTCACATCAACTCTAGAAGTTAGGCCAAGTTGAGCGAATGATGATTGAAGCATTTCCACTTTGTAAATTGACTGTTTTTTTTAAGTTTGTGGTATTTTTGAGAAACTTAAGGTGGGATTTAATTGTAATTGGAACCCTATGTTGTACACATTATATATAAATGTAGTCAAGGGCATATAGTATATATAATATAACAGGTAGGGATCCACCACTGATTGATTGATTTGAAAAAGCTATGCCAATTTTAAATATGATATTGTTATGATACAATAAAGTTTCATACATACTTACCTGGCAGATATATACATAGCTATCGACTCCGTCGTCCCCGACAGAAATTCAAATTTCGCGGCACTCGCTACAGGTAGGTCAGGTGATCTACCGCCCTGCTCTGGGTGGCAGGACTAGGAACCATTCCCGTTTTCTAACCAGATTCTCTCTTCCCCTTCGCCTGCGGGGAGGCTGGGTGGGTCTTCAATCGTATATATCTGCCAGGTAAGTATGTATGAAACTTTATTGTATCATAACATTATCATTTTCATACATTCAACTTACCTGTCAGATATATACATAGCTGATTGACACCTTTTGGTGGAGGGCAAGAGACAGCTAACTTACTGACTAGACAGGTAAACAACATATGTTGTAGGTATAAATAAACCTTGGTTCCTACCTTATTAGATGGAAGACTTCGTGGCTACTGCCCAGGAGTCTGCTTCATCTCAAGAGCCTTAGCGAGATAGTGATCTGTGGCCAAGAGTTCTTGCTGGTCTGTCGATGGGGTCTTATCCACTTACTCGGCAGAGCCTAACTGGCGTTTGTCAAGGGGTGCTAATCCGCTTATATGACAACACGCCTTCTTTAAGGAGCACACAACCGATCCCGATCACCCGATCCTAACCCGTGTTAGTTCTAAGATTGTTAAGAGTCATCCCCAAACTCTTAGCAAACAACCACAAACTCGAAAATCATACATACAAAATAAAAAAAAAAAATTTTGTACCCCTCTAATAGTCAGCTGTCACTCGATTTCCTAATGAAGCGAAGTGAAGGCCGCCAGTGCGACATCTGACACTCCCATGCACAGGAAACACGAGAACACATACGACAAGAGGGTTACGTACACATATTTAAGGATCGGTGCTCTCTCCTTTACCCAGAACCGTCTGTGCTGACACAAATGGACCTAGAGAAAAACATTTCTCATACGTTACTCGCACATCTTTTAAATAATGAGATGCAAATACTGAGTTGCATCTCCAATAGGTTGCGTCCAAAATATTTTTAAGTGACATATTTCTCTGGAACGCATTTGATGTTGCGATTGCCCTTACCTCATAGCTCTTACTCTTAAATAGATTAAAAGAGTCATCTGGGCAGTTCTTATGAGCCTCGGTAATTACACTTCTAACAAAGAAGGCCAAAGCATTTTTAGACATAGGTCTCTTGGGGTCTTTCACCGAGCACCATAGACCATGTTGTGAGCCTCCCAACCGCTTCTTTCTGTCCAGATAGAATTTCAGTGCTCTAACTGGAGAAAGTGATCTTTCTATTTCTCTGCCCACTAGGCTAGTAAGTCCTTTTACCTCGAAACTCCTAGGCCAGGGATTCGAAGGGTTCTCATTTTGGCAAGAAAAAGAGTCTTTGGAAATGAACAAATCGCAGAATCTTCTTTGAAACCAACTTGTGACTCAGGGCGTGCAAACTCACTGACCCTTTTAGCCGTTTAGCCTAGCCAGATATAGAAGAAATATACACTTTCTAGTGATATCCCGGAATGAAGCCGTATGAGGTGGTTCGAACTTTTCCGAGGACAGAAATTTCAGAACCACATCTAAGGTCCAGCTCGGAATCCTAGGCTCTACTGACTTGGACGTTTCAAAGGAGCGGATGAGATCGTGCAAATCTTTATTATTCGTCAAGTCTAAACCCCTGTTTCTAAAGACTGACGAAAGCATACTTCTGTATCCTTTAATTGTTGGTAACAGAAAGATGTGACTTTTCCCTCAGAAAAAGAAGGAAATCCGCAATTTCGGTTACAGAGTATTGGAAGACCATGTTGTGAGCCTCCCACAACCGCTTCTTTCTGTCCAGCATAGAATTTCAGTGCTCTAACTGGAAGAGGGAAAGTGATCTTTCTATTATTTCCTCTGCCCCACTTAGGCTAGTAAGTCCTTTTACCTCGAAACTCCTAGGCCAGGGATTCGAAGGGTCTCATTTTGGCAAGAAAAAAAAGAGTCTGGAATGAACAAATCGCAGAATCTTCTTTGAAACCAACTTGTGACTCAAGGGCGTGCAACTCACTGACCCTTTTAGCCGTAGCCAGAGATAGAAGAAAATATACACTTTCTAGTGATATCCCCGGAATGAAGCCGTATGAGGTGGTTCGAACTTTTCCGAGGACAGAAATTTCAGAACCACATCTAAGGTCCAGCTCGGAATCCCTAGGCTCTCTACTGACTTGGACGTTTCAAAGGAGCGGATGAGATCGTGCAAATCTTTATTATTCGTCAAGTCTAAACCCCTGTTTCTAAAGACTGACGAAAGCATACTTCTGTATCCTTTAATTGTTGGTACAGAAAGATGTGACTTTTCCCTCAGAAAAAGAAGGAAATCCGCAATTTCGGTTACAGAGGTATTGGAAGAGGACAGCTTCTGCGACCTGCACCAGTTTCTGAAACTTCCCACTTCGATTGGTACACTCGCCTAGTAGATGATCTGCGGGCTCTAGCAATTGCGCTTGCCCGCCTTGCGAGAAAACCCTCTCGCTCTGACAAGTCTTTCGATAGTCGAAAGGCAGTCAGAGCAAGAAGCCGGGTAGAATTTTTGATTGGGGTACCTCTCGAAGTGGGGTTGTTTGAGCAGATCTATCCTGTTTGGAAGAGATCTGGGGAAGTCCACTGTCGACTCCATCACCTCCGTGAACCAAATTCGGGATGGCCAATATGGGGCTATCAGAGTCACTCTGGTTCCCTTCGAGGCTACAAACTTTCTGACTACTTCCCCCAGAATCTTGAATGGGGGAAAAGCGTACACATCTAGCCCTGACCAGTCCAGGAGAAAGGCGTCTATTGCATAAGCCCTGGGATCCTCTACCAGGGTGCAAAATGTATCTATCCTTTTGGAGAGAAACGTGGCGAATAGATCTATCTGCGGTTTCCCCCAAAGATACCAAAGGGTCTGACAGACTTCCGAGTGGAGGGTCCATTTCTGTAGGAAGGACCTGGGAACCTCCTGTCTCAGTCTGTCCGCTCTCACGTTCTCTCCCCTTGAACAAATCTCGTTAGAAGAACCACGTTCCTTTGATTTGCCCAAATCAGCAGATCTCTTGCCAGTTCGTATAGGGCGAGAGAGTGAGTTCCTCCTTGTTTCTTGACATAAGCCAGAGCGGTCGTATTGTTGGAGTTTATCTGTATTACTTTGTCTTTGACTATCTGCTCGAAGCTCCTTAGCGCGAGGTGAATCGCAAAGAGCTCCTTGCAATTTATGTGCCATGACACCTGCTCTTCCGGACCAGGTGCCTGACACTTCTTCGGACCCTAGAGTCGCACCCCAACCTGTCTCCGACGCGTCTGAGAACAATGTCAGGTTTGGGTTCCGAACTTCTAAGGATACTCCTTTGTTTTCTTCTAAGGGGGTCAACCACCACCTTAATTGTTGCTATACTTCTAATGAGATTGGAAACATGTCCGAGAGCTGTCCTGTCTTCCAACTCCAACTGCTTCTCAGGAAAAACTGAAGCGGACGGAGATGTAGTCTTCCTAGAGGAAAGAACTGTTCGAGCGAGGAAAGGGTCCCCAGAAGGCTCAACCATTCCCTCGCTGAAGTACACTCTTTCTCTAAGAAGTTCAATACTGTGGCACAGCCTTTCCTTACTCTCTCTTGAGAAGGAAATACTCGAAAACCCCGAGAATCCATCTGAATCCCCAGATAGACTACGTTCTGGCTGGGGACCATCTGAGGTTTCTCGAGGTTCACGATTAATCCTAATGTCTTTGTCAATTCCAGGATTGTTGACAGGTCCTCCAGACACTGCTTTTGAGACCTGGCACTGATGAGCCAGTCGTCCAGGTATAGGGAGACGTTTATCCCTTTCATGTGAAGGTGTTTTGACACATTTTTCATCAAGTCTGTGAAGACTTGGGGAGCCGTAGACAGGCCGAAACACAGGGCCCTGAACTGATAGATCCTTCCCTCGAACATGAAACGAAGGTACTTCCTCGACGAATGGTGAATCGGGACGTGGAAATATGCGTCTTGAAGATCTAGGGACGCCATCCAATCTCCTTGACGGAGAGCTGCAAGTACTGAGGCAGACGTTTCCATGCTGAACTTCTGTTGTTGTACGAATTTGTTCAGCGAACTTACATCCAGTACCGGTCTCCATCCCCCCGAGGCTTTCGCTACGAGAAACAAGCGATTGTAAAACCCCGGGGAGCTTTGATCCAGTACCAGCTCTATTGCTCTTTTGTCCCACATCTGTTACACCATTTGCCGAAGAGTATGCATCAGAACAGGGTCCCTGTATCTGGCTGACAGTTCCCTCGGTGACGTTGTCAAGGGGGGCCTGTCCTTGAATGGGATATAATAACCCTTCTTGATACTGACATCGACCAAGGAATCGGATCCTATGTCTTCCCATGCTCCCGCAAAGAATTGTAACCTGGCTCCTACAGGTGTCTGGAGGAAAGATTTCTCATTTTCCCTTCTTAAAGGGACGGAAGGCAGATCTTTCCCCTTTTTCCGTTGATTTTCTTCTGACGATGGATCTAGCCTGAGGGCCTCCTCGAAAGGGCTGCTGTTGTTGAGCTGGCTTAGAGGCTTTCTTTTCCTCACTAGCCACAGGTCTATTCTTCCTTGAGGATTGCCTTAAAAGATCTTGAGTGGCTTTCTCAGTTACCGAATGGGCAATGTCTCTCACAATGCGAAGGAAATAATGTTCAGAGAGAGGCGCATAAAGCAAAGCGGATCTCTGCGAAGGCGAGACGGCCTTAGTGAGAAAGGCACTATGAACCGCTCTCTTCTTTAGTATTCCCGCACCGAAGAGGGAGCACACTTCCGCCGATCCATCTTGAACCGCCTTATCGATGCATGTAAGGATGCTATGTAAGGTTTCAGGGCATAGTTGTTCTTCATTTCAAGGGAACTCTTAGCAATAACCCCAGACCAATCTAGGAAGTTAAATACTTCTAAGGTATGAAAAAGTCCCTTGAGGAGATGGTCCATTTCCGAAAGACCCCATGTTGCTTTCGCTGAATTTAAGGCATGTCTCCTCGACGAGTCTACGAGACTGGAGAAGTCCGATTCAGCTGAAACGGGCAGAGACAATCCCATATTTTCTCCCGTTTCGTACCATATGCCTCTCCTGCCCTTAGTTTAGCGGGAGGCATGCAAAAGATCGTCCTTCCTAACTCCTTCTTAGTCTTGATCCAGGAGTCAAGAGATTGTAAGGCCCTTTTCATGGATATGGTCGGCTTCATTTTCAGGAAAGACGAAGACTTGTGTGCCTTCGTACTTGAAAATAGAGAGCGAGGAGAAGGAGGAGCGGCTGGAGTCAATGCATCTCCATATTCTTCTAAGAGAAGAGCAGAAAGAACTTTGTAATTCGAAAAGCCCTTCTCTGTTAGTAACTTCGTCCTCCGAGACGTCATCTAAATTAATAGGATCGGAAGGAGAAGGCTCCCTTCCCTCCTCTGTCTCCTCTCTTGATTTCTTCCTTTCCGAAGAAGAAGTACTTCTATAAGGAGATGGGCTAGGAGTAACTCTCTCCTTACGTTTATCATTAGGCGAGTCACGTATCACTGCTTTACGCCTGTTAGACTCCTGTCGGATGTCAAGCTCTTCATGAGGAGAATGCGCCTGGCGTTTAGCAGGAGTATCTCGCTGAGAATACTCCTGAGGCCTGGTAGGAGTATCATGTTTGGAATACTCCTGGCGCCTGACAGTCGTTACACTCTTCGAATACTCCTGCCGTCTGGAAGGCGCATCTCGCTCCAAATACTCCTGGCGCCTGTTAGGAGTACTAAGCTCAGAATACTCCTGGCGCTTGGTAGGCGCATCGCGCTTCGAATACTCCTGGCGCCTGGTAGGAGTAAAAAGTCTAGAATACTCCTGGCGCCTGGGAGGAGTATCGAGGTCAGAGTACTCAAGGCGCCTGGCAGGAGTATCTCTTCCCGAATACTCCTGACCTATGGAAGGAAGGGCATCTAGTTCCGAATACTCCTGTGGCTTGGTAGGAGTATCGCTCATGGAATGCGCCTTTCGAATGGCAAGTATATTGCGCTTAGCGGGCGCTATACTCCTATCAGGAGTTCTCTCTTCTCCAGTTGGCTCTTGTTGCTTGGATGAAGATCTGGGCCTAGAACGATCTACAGTAAAGTCAGGCTCTTTGCGCCTACTTGGCGCCTGGCTCCTAACGCACCGCTCCCCCCAGAGATGGCCGCTTGTGCGACAACTCCCCTGGAGGGTTCGTCGCGCCCGACAGGAGATCGGTATTTGGATCTCTTAATCGGAAGCCTGTCATCCTTTTTACGAGTAGGCTCTTTAGAAAGTACTGCTACCAAAGACACTATTTGCTCCTGTACATTCATCAAAATTTTCCTGGTCGAAGGCTCATTCGAATCAGGAGAAGGAGATCTGGAAGGCGCTCAAGAGTCTTTTCCCTTCCAAGGATCTAAGTCCTTTCTAGCTTTCTTGATTACCGAAGGCGTCTCGCCTCCTCTTCAGAGAAGCGCTCGGGGCTAGAATTGAGCTCAGGTTCTTTCCAATTCCTTTTTAGCGGACGTGAAAGCTTCGATTCCTTCCATCCTCTTCTCGGAGAAGGCGAACTAGATGATGAAAAGCACTCACGAAGGACGCTTTTCCTATAGCTGTCCCTGGCAGTCTGAGATGTATAAGATTCTGCCGAAGGGACGCCTGATCGTTGGGGATTCTCCACGACCCCCGTAAGGCTTTCGACTTTCCTTCTCCTCTGGGCCAGGGAGCTTGGAAGAGGTCTAGGCCTGGGAGCGTCGCAGAGATGACCAGACGCCCCCTCCACTACACTGGGGACACTAACATCACTCGAGAAACCACATTCACTTCTCTTACCTTCCAATGCTTCCATTTTCTCTTGCATTTTTTGAAGGGAAGCTCTGAGTTCCGCCATTTCTGAGGCGGAATCAGAGGGATTAACTTGTGAACGGGCTGAAATAGAATGGGCATAATTAAGAGAAGAAGAAGAAGCTACAGAACTACTAGACATTTTCCGGCTTTTGTAAGCCGCCTTCCTCTCTCTATCTTTCTCTAACTTCTTCAAGTAAGAAGTCAGATTCTTCCATTCTTGCGCACTCAATCTCTCACACTCGTTACACGTATTCTCAATTGAGCATTCAACCCTTCTACAACCACTGCATGTAGTGTGAGGATCTACCGAAGCTTTCGGAATCCTCACCTTACAGCCCTCATTCACACACACTGTGAAGCTAACACTAGAATCAGACATATTCACGAAAATCCAAAGCGAAGTCCAAAAAACAGTCCACGATAGCGAATGCCAAACAACGATCCAAGTACATCACCAAAAATCAGCTCCTGCCGTCTGGTCGAAAGATGATCAAAAGCGTTGTGAAAAAAGAATTCCAGT
Organism: Macrobrachium nipponense; assembly: GCF_015104395.2. Taxonomy (NCBI): domain Eukaryota; kingdom Metazoa; phylum Arthropoda; class Malacostraca; order Decapoda; family Palaemonidae; genus Macrobrachium; species Macrobrachium nipponense. The sequence goes on from NC_061100.1 coordinate 57,978,595, forward strand.
CAGGAGGAAGTAACAACAATGTTGATACTACCGGCGACAGAGAGAATCTGGTTAGAAAACGGGAATGGTTCCTAGTCCTGCCACCCAGAGCAGGGCGGTAGATCACCTGACCTACCTGTAGCGAGTGCCGCGAAATTTGAATTTCTGTCGGGGACGACGGAGTCGATAGCTATGTATATATCTGACAGGTAAGTTGAATGTATGAAAATTATATTTGCTAATGTGGTATATATACTTTGGTGTTGATAAATAATAGTTTAAGTTATCTAACTGATTGATTGGTTGTGAGTTATCTTGGCATCACAGCTATCAATAAGATGTCTGAAGAATTGAAGAAGAGACAGGTCAAAAAAGGTTGAAACCACTAATGGTGCAGGTGATATCCATAGTATTTCTTCACTGAGACTCCTTGAAGGAGTATTTGCAAAAGGTACAGCAACTGAATAGTGAAATATTGGATTTAATGGATCCTGCCGAGCAGCCTGACCAGATTATGATTCAAGCAGAGCATAGCCTAAAGGTAAGTACTAAAATTCATAGACTAAATCCCCCCATTACGAGTCTTCTAGCTATAAGAAATGAATCTAGTATGCCGACATTGCCTGTCAAAGCTAGTGTAAAGCTGCCTAAATTAGACCTCAAATATTTCAATGGTGATGTCATGGAATGGAATTCATTTTGGGAACTGTTTGAAGTATCAGTACACCTACGTTACTGACTTGTAAGAGTACAGAAGTTTTCCTATTCAAAGGGCCTATTAGAAGTTGAGGCTTTGGAACTGATATCTGGTTTTAAATTATAAGGAGATAAATATTTACAAACAGTGAACTTGTTAAAAGAGACCTATGACAGGAAAGACAAAACCAAGTTGTGTCTAATCAAAAAACTCTTCCAGACTGAGGCTCCTAACGCTGATTCAGAGTCGTTACAAAGATTCAGAGCTTAAGTTTAATGCTGCATGAGGTCATTGGAGAGTAAGCAGGTGGAAATGAGTTCCTCAACTACTGCTGTGAGACTTTCTAGTTAGGTCATCACCTAGTCTAGGTTATTATCTAACCCTCATCAAATAATTCATCTTAAGGGTATGGGCTTAACCAAGTGTAATTTTTAGCCTTCAAGCTAGGCTACTACCTCATAGCTTGGAGGCATCTGGCACCGCTATTGCCAGCGCCGGAGATCCAGGGTGGAGAAATCTAGTCATCATCTGCTGTAGCAGCTTGATCTGCTTGGCCACCATGTCAGAAACTGACTGGCCGGAGATTTCAGGTCCGGAGACGCGTCGCAACGACTCAAACTTCTCGTCTACTGCTTCCCTAACCCTCAGCAAGAGAAGGTTAGCGAGCAATTCATGGTCTACGCCGGACTCTGTCGCCTTGGGTTTGGTGGACTTTGATCTCGATCCCTTCTGGAGGAGAGAACCCTTGGCAGCAGGCGACTTGCCATGTGACGTCAACGGCCATGGGGCCAGAGATGACTCAGTCGCCGCTGACGGAGTCAACTTTGATCCCTTAGGCAGGGATTTCGGTCTAACAGATTTTTCTTTGGGATGAACCGACCGTGAGCCGTCCCAAGTAGGGGTGGGCTTGGAGAAGCCCCAGAAAGAAGAGGAAGAAGAAGGAGTAGAGCTAAGGAGACTACTTGCCTCACTTACCTCGCCACTTACCTCCTCCAGGCCCATAGGCTCTACGTGGATATTGATGGCTGCCAAGTCTGCCATCAAACCCTCTTGGTCCTCCGGCAGGGGTGCCGTCTGCCTGGATGGCGTCAATGATGGAGACCGCCAGATGAGGTTTTACGGAAGCCGATGGGGACCCCTTGAACAGCATGGCTCCCAGGCTGGCATCCAGGATGTAGGGTTGACCTGATGGCGCGTTCCTTCCGTACCCGGAAACCCAGCGCCTCAGGTCCGTCCTCACGTTCTGGCGGGCTTCTTCGGCCGTCTGTCGGGGAGAAAAGGGGGGAATTAACCTTCCCGACAGAAGGAACTAGTTTATAAACAATTTTGTTACACGGTTTATCACATCTTTTTTCATCATGAAAAAGAGAGAGAGAGGAGCATCACCATCTCGTAACAGGCGGTACACGCCTCCAGGTGCCAAACCATGTAAGGAGGCTGCCCCTCCTCAGCTATGAAGGGCATCGAGCAGTTAGCGTGTGACCGACACACCTCGTGCCCTACGGTCTCGCCAAGGGAGGCGGAGCATCCCGGTGACTGGCAGCGCACCTTCTGTAATAGTAATTGTTAATGAGTCTCAGCCTCAGGGACTCAGGGAGGGCCGGGTGCTCCGGCGAGGGCATGCAACTTAAACTAGACAGTGTTCAAGTTTTACTCATCAACATATCCTTATTAGCTAATTTAGTTCAGTTCAATCCACTGAATAACTTCAATTCATGGAATCAATGTAAGCTTAGTATTTGAGATCTGATACCCGCCGGACCTGAGAGGAGGACGGGCCTCAACTCTACACGGCTGGCTGGACCAGAAGGCTACGTGTTAATGTAGGCGTCTACATGACCTCCAAGGATTGGGAACTGAGCTATGGCAGGTTTAACTCAACACTCCGGTGGCGGATGTGAGGGCGAGTCATTATCCGTCCGCACCGCAAGGGTCCGGAGCTGTTCACTGTACGGTCCCCCAAAGTTTAGCTCACTTGCGGTCTCCTTTCTCCTTGCCCTTGCCACTGCCCGCGGAACGAGCCGAGGTGGAGGATCAGGGGGAAAATTTATTCCATCCCTGACACTGCCTACCTCTATTGAGGGTAGGAGTGGCGGGAGCACGACTCCCACCCTCTTTCCATGGCTGGGGGGGGGGGGTGGGGGGGGGGGGGGGGGGGGGGTGGGGGGGGGGGGGGGGGGAGGGGGGGGGGGGGGGGGGGGGGGGCAGAGAAAGAGACAACGAAGCGGCGGAGTTACATATATGCGCCCCGAAGCTATGTCCGTCGTCCGGCAGAGCCGGGGGGCTATAAGCTGGGAACTGTAGTACCCATCTCCTCCCCTACTCTCAACTCCATCCTTCCACTTATATAAAAACTCAAGCGACCATTCCTCACTAAGAGTACTAGTACCGTGAGTTATAACAGTTGGGCTGAGCCGAACCTAGTAGTGGGTAGGGGGGTGGGGTGTGTGTTGGAGGGTGGTCGGTTGTGATCGCCTGGCTACCTACCCGATCAGAGGTGGCCACCTATCGACGGTTGTGTAGGCTACCACTGCAGGGGTGGTAGTGTGACTGGGCCTATGGCCCGTCGTGGTTGGTACAGCAACCGGTTAAGGTGGCCCTCGATCGGGAGGCGTAGCCTACTACTAAAGTTTTTTTTTTTCTAAACCAGGAAGGCTAGGCCAAGGCGAATGATCACTAGACCTTATACGACACAGTGATACAGATTACACAATGACAATAATAATTATATATATATACATTTTGAAACGAGGCTATGGAAGAATTACCAGGCTATATACACTTTGGAAAATACCCGATATGGATCTAGCCGACTAACCGATCTCAATGGTGATTCGGAAACTTAGGCTAACTCTCCTCTAGGATATTGTTATGTGGACAGTATCTTCAACTAAACCTACTAACTCGAATATATTCGATTCAGACTGGCCAGGAGGATAGATCCCATAATGTAAAAGAGATAGAGGGTGGTAACTCTTCCAGCTTTACAGTGAATTAACTGAGATATTTTAGCTATATGTATTGAAAGAATAATTCATGCTAATATACATTGGGAAGGGAGAAAGAGTTTTTTCCAAAACTCTCTCTCTTTCTCCCACTATACGACTGTTGATAGTGTATCAAACATATTCTAATAATATGTTGAGATGAGCTCAAACGCGCTCTTGAGCTGGGGGGGGGGATTGCAAATTACTTTATGTTGCCCTGCCTAGCCCCTAGATTTACCCCAGGGTATGTCATGAGCGCGATCGGCACTTCTACGACAAAATATCTTAATAATACAAGTGAACTAGTGGATTAGGTACCTTTAATGCAAAATTATGCTACTGATTAATTTTTAGTTCAAATAAATTGTGTACCTAATTCGCACGTGTTCTTGCTCATGATTATAAAATGGCGGGGGAACGCCGTCTTCCCCGCAATTCTTTGTACGGGGCCGACGGCTACTTTCGGAAGTCCCGCAACCTTATAAGTTACGAAAAACGTAAATTGGGGTACTCAACTTCGATGCAGGAGCAACATCTGCAGCGGCCATCTCAAATTAACCACAAAATTCACCAAAATATACGAGCAAGAGAAAGCGTGTCACTAGTCCACGAGTTCTAAAACAGGATTGAAGATGGCGCTCAGGTCAGGTAGTAGCAGTAATAGCGGCGGCGAGAGGAAGGTGTAGCCGGTAGAACGGCCCATCCCATGAGAGGGATTTTGGAGAGGAAACCTCTAATTGGCAGAAGACCTGTGAGTAGTGGCTTCCACTTGCCTTCTACTTTATACACAACACCCATAGGGTGCTCGCGCGAGGGTAGTAACCTCAGCATACCATGCTAGCTTTTTTCTCTGGTATATTTAGAACCTATTTATACTAGAAAAGTGAAGAGCAGAATCTTTTTCACCGGCGAACACAGGTCGAACCCAGAAAACTTCCAATTACTTGGTTCTTGAATAAGGTACTCAAACTTTAATGTACTCCTCAATTCAACAGACCTAATGTAACCACCACATGCATGCTTCAAAACGCAATCTTCCTGGTAGCATTAGCATCAGGAGCACACATTAGTGAATTGGGCTCTCTTAGACGGGGACGATACATCACACAAACTGCTGATAACCAGTTATTGTTATCCCCTGGGCCATCATTCCTGGCCAAGAATGAGAATCCTTTAAAGAGGAAATCTCCTATTCTTGTAAGACAACTCAGTTTAGCAGACATTATGCCCAGTCCAAGCACTTAAGGATTACCTAGAGGTCACGGAAAATATTTCAGAAGGTCAAATATTCCTACATCCTAGCACGAACAAACCACTCTACTCTCTCTGCTAAGAATAATTTTAGTGTCCATCATTAAAAAGGCTAACCCACATTACTTTCCTAGATCACATGATATTAGGAAAGTAAGTACATCATTGGCCTTTTTCAGAAATGTATCATTTGAAGAAGTTTCTGAATGTAATGGGTGGTCATCAGAGTCAGTATTCTTAAAACACTACTGCCATGAGCTGGAACAAATTCGAATGCACTGTGTATCAGTAGGTGGAATGTTAGTCCTAACCCCATAGGTGCCACGACAGAAAGCCAGGGGTCTCCCTAATGGGTGGGTATGTTGACTATCGCTGGGGAAGATGTGTACAGGTTGCAACTATACCCAGCATACTTGGGTAAGTCACCATAGAACTTTATGCTAAAAGTACATCCTATGTGTTTTCGTTATCTTTTTGACTGAAACTAGTGGCTTGACCTTGGATCTGAAATGACTTAATCTTAAAACTTTGGGATATTTGGGATGAAAATTTGTGAGCATAAGTTTTTCGTCACCTGTCAAAATCTTTGTGATGCTCTTTTGAGGACGAAACAGTGACTACGCTATTAAAAAACAGGATTTGATGTAGGAAAAACCTATTTTTGGTAGTCGCTGTTGAGTCCTCAAAACAACCCCCCTAACTTCCCTGACGAAAAACCGGGTAAAGGTACATCCTGCATTGACTAACAGAGTATGATTTGTGGTCTTTTTGGCCAGCACGACCATAAAACAAGATGGCCGATCCGCATGCACAATAGTCACTTCTAAAGGTTTTGACATAGGAAAATTGGGTACAGCTTTCGCTGAAGACAAGAAAAAATGCCTTCTTGTCTTTTGAGTCCATTATGCTCTATCACTTGTCATAGTGTTTATCATTATGTCATAATACCCAGCTAAAAGATATTTCTTTGATATTAGTCTGATCATCTTGGGGCGCTGGCGCACACCAGGGAGGGTAACTCCTATGAGGACTCAACAGCGACTACCAAAAATAGGTTTTTCCTACGTTAAAACCTGTTTTCTATACAATAGACACCCCCTACTATGTGAAAAAAGGGGGAGGAGGCCTCGGTACCTAACATGTCTGAAATATTAAGAATGCGATATAGACTACAAAGTACTGCATTTAAAGCCAAAATGAAATTTAAAAAAGGGCCAGTAAAGAGGGTGCAATATATCTGGCTTATGGCAAGAAAAGGAGAAATTAATGAAATTCCACATGGTACAGCAATTCAAAGGTTTTTTGTACTTTTACCACTCAAGATTCTAAAACAATAAATGAAATACATTACACATAGTGTCAGTAAGTCACCATTTTCTATATTCAGGCAAATTAGAATGTCACGAGAAAAGCATAAAATGAGAAGCATAATATATAAAAAAAGTAAAACAAGATAAATAAATCAAGAGAAGATACATAAACACATACATATACAGAATCAGCAATAGTTACAAACAAGAAGAAAGGTTAAGCCAATGGTGCGGGATGCTTTAAACTGGCATTCCAGATTCTGTAAAAACTATAAGCACTAACATCCAAGCATTTCTGGGTTATGTATGAAGATTCCAGAAGATAAAAAAAATGCTATGGTGTGGATGAGAATAAGTATTTTTATTGTATAAAAATATCCTATCCATATACACTGTACTCAGCAAGGTTCATCCTGTGTATAAAAATATCCTATCCATATATACTCCTATACAACATAGCAATACTCAGCAAGGGAGATGAACAGAGATGAACATTATTAAATCACTAAAGATGATCTTGGGACTTCAGCATCTCATATACACACTATACTGCATCCATAAACTATAAAAAAAATTCTGTTAATAAACAATTTAGACTCACATATTATCACCAGGAGGTTTGTACTTAAGAATACGTAGCATTCCCAGCATTCGAACTGCCATCTGATCAGGCTCTTCCTCCCGTATATCGAGGCGATTCTTAGAATCAATCTCAGCAAAGACATCATTGAGAACCTGAAGAACATTCAGAAGGAGCACATTTTACACATATATACTACTTGGAAGAGCAAAACCATCCTTAAACATGTTTTTCTGTAAAACTAAAGCATTACTGCTTTCAATTCTAACTTTTTGAAAAAGGTTTTGCTTGACTGGCAAAAACAAGACATTTTTAGAATAAAATAAGATTTTATATATACTTACCAAGTAATTACATAGCTATTAGTTTTAACTTAATGACAGCTTTAGATTTGAAATTCATGGTAGCACTCTATTGGTTTGGTGCAGGTAAGTGCCCCACACACTTAAAAGGAAGTACAGGCAGTCCCCAGGTTATGATGGGTTCGGCTTATGATGTTCCGATGTTACAACGCTTTTCAATTATATTTATCAGAAATTATTTCCAGGTTTACGACACATGTTCTGGGGTTACGACGCCTACAACGCTGATCTGGCAGAAGAAATATGACTCCAAAAATGCAAAATAAACAATATTTGAAGCTTTTTTTATGAAAAAATGTGATAAGAATGCAGTTTACATAGTTTTTTAATGCACCCAAAGCATTAAAAGTAAGGTTTTCTTAGGATTTTTCATGATGTTCCGGCTTAAGTCGATTTTCGGCTTACAACATGTCTCAAGAACGGAACCCCCATTGTAACCTGGGGACTGCCTGTACAGGTACAATGTAGCTAAAGAGCTCAGTTTGTTTATGCTCTATGTCCATGCACGGGTAAGAGGGAGGGATCCAATCATGTAATTATGTGGTTTAGTAGTATATAAAATCTTACTTTATTATCAATTACATAGCTGAATACCACACTGACAGGAGGTGGGAATTATGGACATGCACTACTCAAAAAAACATTTATAATTGAATGTAAATTTGAAATAGATAAAAAGCTAGCGGTGTGGAAATGCTTGTGTAACCTGGTGAAAGAGCTAGAGCAGGAAGGTACTGCTCTGGTTGTGGCTCATCTCAACCCATAGGGACCTGACCATAATGTTAGAGTTGTCCCTACTTTAGTGGGAGCCTTGCAGTCAATGAGTACTCCAATGACTGCCAAAGTAAAACAAAACAAGCATCCTTGCCCTGGGTGTGATACAGAAAATTCCAAAAACAACCATAAAAACATTGTTACCTGCACACCAAATTAAAAACAATACATTCCCATCCATTTAAAAGAAATGACCGGTGGGTACTCCAGGTACCAAGTACCCCAATGCTTCCCGAAACTTAATGACCTTAAACAAGACAAGGAGGTGGAGGAATTATAAGAGTACAAGCAGTCCCCAGTTATCAGTAGTGGTTCCATTCTTGGCGGGATCCCAATAAGCAAAAACCACCATTAACCGATACTCGGTGATTCATGGCGCTGATAACCAATTAAAGGCGCCGATATCCGGGTAATTCTATTATCAGCACATTATGGTGCTGATAACTGGAACTTGCCGCGTTAGACCCCGAAACCGAAGACTCGGCGCATTATGGACCAATAACACGAACTTGGTGTGTTATGGCACCATAAATCGCAGATTTTATGGCACTAGCACTAGACAAGCCCCATAAAACTCAATTGCCATTAACCATATGTGCCGATAACCGGGGACTGCCTGTACTCCTATCCGTTATTCCCTAGTACCATGCCAGCCATGGAAAAAGGACCTAAAGTACTGTAGCCCTCGAATACTATTTCCACATCATGTAAGTACGTAGTGAGGAAACTGATTGACACTTCCAATAAGTTGATTGCAGAAAGGCGACACTTCCAATAAGTTGATTGGATGATTGCAGAAAGGGAAATATTTCGTTTAAAAGCCAACAACGAGGCTGCCTGTATGCCATGGGATTTTACCTTAAACAAGAATAAAGCATCCTCCTGGATTCCCAGGTGAGATTTAATAATTACATCTCTTAGGAAGAAGGAGAGAGGACATGTTGGGTTTTTAACTGAACACCAGAGGTTATGAAAATCTCCTCTGATCTTGGTTCTTTCGATAGTCACTGGGCATAATACTCTCTCTTGGTCTGAAGGTCCAAGTACAGGCAGTCCCCGGGTTGCGACTTCTTTTAATGAAAAATGCAATAAGAATGCAGTTTACATGGTTTTTAATGCACCCAAAGCATTAAAAGTAAGGTTTTCTTGGGATTTTTTACGATGTTCTGGCTTACGATGATTTTCAGCTTACGATGCATCTCAAGAACGGAACCCCCGTTGTAACCTGGGGACTGCCTGTATTCCTGTAAGACCTTAATAGTGAAGGGACGAAACCATGGTTGAAGAGTTTTTGTTCTTCACCAAGAACCCAGATAAACGTGCATACTGAATCTCCTTAAGAGATGCCAACTTGCTTATCCAAGGCTTGTAGCTCACTGATCCTTTTCGCTGTGACCAAAGTGAACAGTAAAAGTTTTTCTAGATAAGTCCCTGAACGATGAAGAGTGAAGGTGTTCAAACGGGGGACCTGAAAGCCAATGTAACACGATGTTCAAGTTCTAAGAAATTGAGGTCTGTGTTATCTGTTTGGAGGTAATAAGACTTAATTAAATAGGATATACATATCCTGATTTGAGGCTAGATCTAAACCTTTGTCGGAATACAGGCAGTCCCCCGGTTATCAGCGGTTTCGGTTAATGGCAACCGGTTTTATGGGGCTTGCCTAACGCCATTAACTAGTTATAGGTGCAATGACCAGTTATCGGCGCCATAAATTTACCAGTTCTGGTTATTGGTCGTTTTTGCTTATCAGCACCCTGCTGAGAACGGAACCCCAGCCGATAATTGGGGACTGCCTGTACTGAATTCAGCATAGATCTATAGCCTCTGATTGTGGATGTTGTTAAACCTCAAGGTTTTTAGAAAAAGTAAAAATTCTGCTAGTTGGGATATAACAGATGTTTCAAAAGTGATGTCATGTCTGCTGCACCATCTGCTAAATACTGCCCACTTAGCCTGGTAGACTTTGGTAGAAGAGTTGACATCTACACTTAGCAATTCTAACAAGCTTCCTAAAAGTCTGAAGCCTGTCAGAGTGAGGGTGAATAAGCCTTGATGGAAATAGCTGAAATGGGGTTGTTTAAGCAGATTTATTTTCTGTGGAAGGAGCCTGGGAAAGTCTGTCGGAAGCTCTAAGAGGTCCGGAAAATGATATTTCTGGGCTCAGTTCGTGTCGCTGCGCGAAATATCCCTTTAATCCATTATTTCTAAGGTAAATGCACTAACACATACCAGAGAATAAATAAAATAAAGAAAAAGGTCAGTACTACTGACTCGCTCTCACCTCCAAGAGGGTGTCGGTATGAACACTAGGGCGAGTGAGACCACTACCACGAACCACTTACCAATAGAAATCTCCCACTACAAAACCCCCACACAGGGGAGAGCCGACCCACAAAGTGGGCCGCAACTACTACTACTCCATCCCATGCTGCCGACTGCTGCGCCTCTGGTGGCCATCCTTTTCAGTTAGCGCACTGTGTACACACGTACCCTTTTTTGCTCTTGTGTTTTTTGTGCCCCTTACTTGGATTTAACTAATTATGGAGCGTGCAGCCATCGCAGCAGCTAAGTTAAGTAATCTGTTATTGTTGCTATTGGGTTTTTTCCAGCTTTGAGTCAGTATTTGCCGTTTTTTAGGTATAAATACTGGCTCTTGGTCGGAAGCATGGCGGCATTGTTCTGCCTCGTGGCGGGTTCGTTCTTGGTCTTCCATACCTAGAACCTTCCCTTATTACTTTACGCTCTATTGCTAGTTATCTATATTATGTTAGGGGTCCAGCCTACTTGGTTTATGTCATGCATGCATGTCTTCTTTACCTTGCGTAGGCATCTTCCATCCAGACCCTAGCCACAGCTCTTAGTATCGGCCCCGGCTAGCTTTGAGTGGTAGACTTTCTTTCGGGTTTAGTCGTACACTCCTGGATTTTTTCTCCTACTGATTTACTTTCTTACTTTATTTTAATCTAATTTTAGTTATTTTATATATTTTAGGTTAGCCTACGGCGTCTGGCATATTACGTAGCCTAGGTCCCGTATTTCATTGGTCCCCACCAGTTTATTGCTTCCTCTCATCAGTTCGGTTGCTTCTCTATAGCATCTCACTGATTAGTTGGTTGCTTTAACCTAGGCTATGTTTTTTCGTTGTATTTCTCATGTTACCGCTCCGTGGTCACCATGTGATCGCGAAGCAGCCAGGCGCCCGTCCAGTCACCCTACCCTCCTCCCGCTCTTCCATAGAGCCGGGGGGGGGGTAGGTCTGTCCTCGCTCGCTCCACATACCCGTGCCTGCCTCCCTCTCTCCCTAGGCGGAGGGAGTAAGGGGGGCTGGACAGACCCAGAGACTGGACTTGACCGTTCTCTTGCTTCATGGTCGCTCGGATGACTAAGGGGGGGACTGGCTTCCCCCTCCGTCGTTACTCCGTTGCTCCGTTGTTGGCTCGAGTTCTGTTTCGCCCTCTCGCTCCTTCCCGGTTTACTGGTGCTTTTTATTTTACCGGAGCTCCGGCATTCACGTGGAAGGTGGCTAGTTCACCCTTGCGGGCGGACTTCAGGCGTACAGTTGGTCTTTTCTAACCACCCCGTCTCGCTGATATCGCGACACGAACACCGCCGCGCACCGGAATTATTCCGGTACGTACCAGTGCTTTAGGCTTAAGTGTTTAGTGTTTAATTTAAACTATCATAAGTTTAATTTAAGCTAGCCTAAGCCGAATCCCTCCGTTACCCACGTTATCACACCGGACCTCTCCGGGGTTCTAGCCTATTCAGCCGGTAAGGGAGGGTTATGCCCAAAAATTTTTTCGCGCTCCGTCATGCAGCGGAGTTCTTTTAGCCTATTTAGCCTGTAAGTGATGTCTTTTACGGTACTCATGTATCTTTTCACTTACAGACCACCAACTGTGAGCATCCAGGATGCAATGCCATGCTCCAGGACCCCTGTGGACATGAAGTCTGCAGGTCCCATGCTCCATGCGCGACTCCGCACGGGAATCTGCAGGTCTGGTTCCACGAAACCTGCACCATTTGTTACGATCTTGTGAGTCAGCTCTTGGACGGGTAAGTATTCCCAACTCCGTTCGGTAATCCCAAGAAATGTCTTAGTTCTTAAGTTTAATTTTAATCTCTTATTTTAAGCTTAAGCTCTTTTTATATGGGATGTTACATCCCCTATGTCTTTAGACTAAGCCTATTACTTAAGTTTTAATCTTAAGTTTAAACTTAAAACTAATGAATGCCCTCTCTTCCAGGCTCCCGCCGTTAGAGATACCGCCCTGGCAACCCTGAGGGCTTGGGTCGGCGGTTTCGGTAAGAACGCCGCCAAGGGACAGCCCTACATTCTGGAGAAGAGGTTGGCTGTCCTAATCTTCCCCGGCGGCAAGTCGACGGGTTACGTCGACCCGACAGAGGCAGCCCCGACTATGGCGGCGATTCAACAACAGCTCGCCGCTTCGTTAAAGGAACCAGCCAAGATATCTCGTCGGACGTCGCGACTTGATCTTAAATATAGAGCCCATGGTAGGTGTTGACGACCTGTTGGTCGAGGTAGGTACGTTGGACGCCCAAGGGCTTCCCTTGGGCGCCACTGGTCTTCTACTCCTGCTAAAAAACTCTCCAGCTTCCTTCCAAGGCTTTACAGGAGCTGAGCTCCTTTATACTTCTCCTGACGCTTCAGTAAGACCTAAGGTCAAGGGACAGACGGTTGTAAAAACCCTCAAAAAAGATGTCGTCTCGTCCAAAAAGACTTCGTCGGCGTCAACATCTCGTAAGTCTCCGGCTGCAAACCCCGGAGCGGAGAGGTCTAGAGCTTCTGGTTCTAGCTCCAAATCCTCAAAGAGCAGGTCTTCAAGGAGAGGCCACGTACTCCGGCTGAGTCAGCCGTTTTCTCCTCTCCCTTGGTACCTGTTCCGAGTTACCCAACCACCTCCGCAGCAGCTCCGGCTTTGGATCCCAATGCTGACTGTTGCACACATGGGAGACTTGGTCGGCTCTCTGAGGAACAGTATGGAGCAGATGTTCTCCCGGTTGTCCGACAGGATCACGTCCCAGGACAACATCATCGCCGGACTTAACCAGGCTCCTCTAACTACTCCCCCACCTTTCGGCACCGGAATAGCTCAGCTCCCACCTCATGACTCTCTGCCTCCGTTCTCTATGAATAACCTCTGGAGGGTGGCATCATACGCCCCTTTCCAGGACGGTCTTATTTCAATTCCGGAGTGTGGTACTCGAAGGATTGAGGACTTCGAGTTCTACCCGGAGGGTCTACAACCACGTTCATTGGCTACGCCAGACTCACTGACGCAGCCATGACTAGAGATGACAAAGTCCCTAAGGAGACAGTCCTCTACTCACGTGACCAGGCTCAAAGAGAATGGCTCAGGTGTTTAGAGGACATGGATTGTTCTGAACCACGAAAATTCACAACCTTTCAAGAGTCCCTTCACCATTTTCACGATGGAGGAGGGAACTCCGCTTCCCTTCCTTACCAAAATAGCTACGGTCACTATACCCGGCGGCCCAGAAGGGGGAGTCGTTGCCACAGCTAAGGGAAGCAGGACCCCACATCTCCTTTGCTCCCTTCACTCGGAGAATTGTGGGAAGATTTACCCAACACCTTTTCGGCGGGCAAACTCAAGCCAGACTGTGCTATGGATCAGTTTGGTGAGAAGCTGCCTAGACTTCCGGACAGCCTCATTCAGGCTGAATTTGAGGCCAAGACTAGGCTAGCCAGGTCCATTAATACCATGGCAATGACGGAAGTGGCAACCATTTCTTACGGCTCTGAGCCACTCTTTAAGCTTCTCACCAAGTCACTGACGCAAACAGTTCAGTCCGACATGTTTGAGTTCGCTACAGCCAGAACTAACTGTCGGAAACATGTCCTCCAGGAAGCAACTATTCGTCATGAGCCGAATAAGTTGCTTTCATCCAACATCTGGGGGGCAGAACTCTTCCCTGATGAAACAATGGTAAAGGAGGTCCAGGCGGAAAGCGACAAGGTCTTAACCAAAGCCTTAAGGATCGTTGGGGTCTCACCGCAAAGAGACGCCAAGACCAATCAGCAAGAGGTAAGGCTCAGAGGAAACCGAGACGTTTTCAGCCTTACCAGAAAAAGCAACAACGCTTCACCCAGGCTGTTTCGACTGTTCCGTTGGTACAGTCAGCCCACTTCTACCTCCAAGGCTCAATCACAGCCCATCTACGTGATTTCCCCCCAGCCTCAACCTTCCACCTCCTACGCTGTCTCCCCCAGCCTTCAACCAAGTGTTCGAAGGCCAGGCCTTTCAGCAATACGACGCTTTGGCAGGGGAGGCAGAGGTAAGGGATCCTTTCGTCAGAAAGGATCAGGAAGGTCTCTTAACAGGGGAAAACACTTCCGGGGAGGCCGCGGCGGTTACTCAACCCAGCAGCAATGAGAACTTGAAGGGTAGGAGGAGGCTGTTTCTCTTCCGGCACCGGTGGGGATTCAGCAAGTGGCACAAAGTATTGTGTCGAAAGGCCTGGGTTGGAGTTGGATTGCGAATCCGCCTCCACCCAGACCTTTCCTTCAACTTCCATCAAAAGAATTGACGGAGTATGCGGAGGACCTCCCTTCAGAAAGGAGCAATAGCGAGAGTCAACAGATTAAAATTTCAAGGGCGCTTATTCAGCGTTCCTAAGAAAGGCTCACAAAAAAGAAGGGTAATCTTAGACTTATCCCGTTTAAACTTGGCCATTCGCTGCGACAAGTTCAAAATGCTCACCATCTCGCAGGTGCGGACCTTACTTCCCCGTGGGGCCGTCACCACCTCTATCGATCTTACAGACGCATACTATCATATCCCTATTGCAAGACACTTTCGCCCTTATCTGGGCTTCAAGATAGGAGATCAGGCATTCTCCTTCAAGGTAGTTCCTTCGGTCTGAACGTGGCACAGGGTGTTCACGAAGTTGGCGGAAGTAGTCATCCAGCAACTGAGGTCTCAAGGGATAATGGTAGTAGCGTATCTCGACGATTGGTTGATTTGGGCCCCAACAGTCCGAGGAAATGTCACAAAGCCACACTGAAAGTAATCCAGTTCCTAGAGTTATCTGGGGTTCAAGATAAACAGGACAAAATCAAGACTCACTCCTGAGTCCAACTTTCAGTGGCTGGGCATTCAATGGAATCTATCCTCCCATACTCTGTCGATTCCATCAGCCAAGAGAAAGGAATAGCGAAGTCAGTAAAGCAATTTCTAGAACACAAATTTGCTTCAAGGAGAAAAGCCAGGAAAGAATCCTGGGTTCCCTCCAATTCGCCGCCCAGTGACAAACATCTTGATGAAAGCCAAACTGAAAGACCTAACCAGAATCTGGCGCTCACGGGCAAATGTCAGATCCAGGGACACAAGTTGTCATCAGTCCCACAGATTCTACGGAATCGTCTACGCCCTTGGGCAATAGTGAAGAACCTGTCAATAACAGTACCCCTTCAGTTTCCTCCTCCGGGGATTACCATCCACACAGACGCTTCATTAAGTTCAAGAAGGTTCAAGGAACCTGGTCACCCCAGTTCCGCCGGCTTCACATAAAACGTACTAGAAGCGATGGCAGTGTTCTTGACTCTGAAAAAGGTTACGTCCGCCAAGGAA
The DNA here is from genome assembly GCF_015104395.2 of Macrobrachium nipponense. Taxonomy (NCBI): domain Eukaryota; kingdom Metazoa; phylum Arthropoda; class Malacostraca; order Decapoda; family Palaemonidae; genus Macrobrachium; species Macrobrachium nipponense. The sequence continues at coordinate 57,994,151 of NC_061100.1, forward strand.
CTCCCACATAAAGCTAGTTCTGGACAGCGCAGTGGTAGTCCATTGCGTAAACAGGGGAGGCTCCAAGTCACGACATCTTGAATCATGTCATGGTAGCCATCTTCTCCCTGGCGGACAAGTTCAGTTGGCACCTCTCCTCCACCCATATAGCTGGAGTGAGAAACGTCATAGCAGATGCTCTATCCCGCTCAGTTCCTTCCTGGAGTCGGAAATGGTTCACTGGACAGCAGTTCGTTCCAATGGATTCTCCGGAAGGTTCCAGGTCTACAAGTAGATCTATTCGCATCTCAAGCAAACCACAAACTCCCATGTTATGTGGCCCCCAACCTGGACCCTCTGGCCTACGCCGGACGGACGCCCTGTCCATAGATTGGAACAACTGGGAGAAGATTTATGTCTTCCTCCAGTGAATCTTCTCCTCAAGGTACTGAACAAACTCAGGGACGTTCAAGGGTCAAGTAGCTCTAGTAGCCCCAGACTGGCCGAAGAGCAATTGGTACCCTCTGATTCTGGAAACCTGGGTCTTCGTCCTCTTCGAATTCCCAATCCCAGGCTCTCCCAGTCAGTACAAACGAAGACTGTGTTCGCTTCCTCAGGAATTCTCAAAACCCTAACTTTATGGACTTCATGAAGTTTGCAGCTAAAAAGGATGCAGATATTGATCCATCCCAAATATTCTTTTCTTGGAATCTGATAAAAGAGAGTCAACTTTGAGACAGTATGATGCTGCAGTCAAAAAGTTGGCAACCTTCCTGAGAGAATCAGATATTTGAGAATCATGACAGTCAATTCGGCTATATCCAATTTTTCAGATCTTTATTTGAAAAGGGATTAGCAGCTAGCACTATTACGACAAACAAAGTCAGCCTGAAAAAGATTTTTCCAACTCGGATTCAACATAGACTTGACAGATTCCTACTTTCTCGTCTATTCCCAAGGCTTGTGCTAGACTTAGACCTTCAGTGAGGCCTACGTCAGTGTCGTGGTTCTTGAATGATGTTCTAAAGCTGGCTTCAGAAAACAGACAATACCACATGTTCATTTATAATGCTCTTAAGAAAAACTCTATTTTTATTAAGCTTGGCTTCAGGAGCTAGAATTTCAGAACTGTCGGTATTATCAGAGATCCGAATCATATAGAATTTCTTCCCACAGGGGAAGTTCTACTTTCCCCGGAACGTAGCTTTTAGCAAAGAATGAGGATCCTTTGATGAGGTGGGAACCGTGGAAGGTTATACCCCTTCCACAAGATGTTTCTCTTTGTCCGGTATCGACCTTACGAGCCTTTCTGTCCAGGACTTCCTCATCCTCGTCAGGTCCTCTCTTTAAGAGAGAAAAAGGTGGTACTTTATCTATTAAAGGTATCAGGCAACAGATCCTGTACTTTATTAAACAAGCCAACCCTGATTCCTTCCCTAAAGCTCATGACGTCAGGGCAGTCGCCACCCCTCCCCCTCAATTAATTATTTCCAACACATGAATTTGATTTTGTGATTTAAAAAAGTATACTGGATGGAAATCACCGGACAGTATTTAAGCGTCATTATCTTAAAGTCCTTGGAAGCTCTAAAATTTTCAGCAGTTGCGGCGGGTAATGTAGTTTCCCCGACTCTGCTTAATCTGAAAGTTGAAGATCCCGTTCTCCTTTCTACCTATCTCATTCAACAGTTTGTCTATACCTACCATGTTCATCTACGTCTACCTTGAGTCTTAGCTGCTCTTGTCATGGTACAGTGGGTGTCCCTTATTTTTTTGCTAGGGTCACCCACAATTGTTTGTATATTCTGATCTCTATGATGTGGTCCCCTTATTTTTATGCTAGGGGACACATCTACATTTGCAATGGTTACGGGTTTTGTTTTGTATACTAACGTCATATGCTTTGTTAGTATATTAATTTCTAAGTTTGTTCAAAATTAGTTTATTATTATAATTGCTTTATTTACTTTGTACATATTAACTTTACACAAGGTTAAGATCAACATATATTCCATGTAACCCTGTACATATATGTTAACTTTAAGTTACTTTTAAGGAATATTTTCTATCTTGTATAATGATGTACATGTATATTTCTTTGCAATTATATTTCTTTATTTTATTTAAGTTTTATTGAGACCTTGTTTGTTTATTTTATTTTCTTTACAACTCTTGTGCTAATTCTCTGGTACGATTTCGCGCAGCGACACGAACTGAGCCCAGAAAAGGGATTTTGACGTAAGGAAAAATCTATTTCTGGGCGATTGGTTCGTGTCGCCCAGCGAAATCCCACCCCTACCCATCCCTGCGCTCAAGATTGTCTGCTAACAATTCAGGATGGCCACCAGAGGCGCAGCAGTCGGCAGCAATGGGATGGAGTAGTAGTAGTTGTAGTGCGCCCACTTTGTGGGTCGGCTCCCCTTCTTGTGGGGGTGGGGGTTTTGTAGTGGGAGATTTCTATTGGGTAAGTGGTTCGTGGTAGTGGTCTCACTCGCCCTAGTGTTCATACCGACACCCTCTTGGAGGGTGAGGCGAGTCAGTAGTACTGACCTTTTCTTTATTTTATTTATTCTCTGGTATGTGTTAGTGCATTTACCTTAGAAATAATGGATTAAAGGGATATTTCGCGCAGCGACACGAACTGAGCCCAGAAATATCATTTTCCGGACCTCTTAGAGCTTCCGACAGACTTTCCCAGGCTCCACCACAGAAAATAAATCGCTCAAAACAACCCCATTTCAGCTATTTCCATCAAGGCTTATTCACCCTCACTCTGACAGGCTTCAGACTTTTAGGAAGCTTGTTAGAATTGCTAAGTGTAGATGTCAACTCTTCTACAAATCTACCAGGCTAAGTAAGGGCAGTATTTAGCAGATGGTGCAGCAGACATGACATCACTTTTGAAACATCTGTTATATCCCAACTAGCATAAATAAATGAGATTTATATATATTTACCCAGTAATTACTTAGCTAAGAGTTTTTATTTGACAGCCGTTTAAATTTTGAAATCCGCATTAGCAATAGCCTTTTGTTTATGTTGGTGACAGACTCCGCCCACTTTCGGGGGTAAAGAAAAATAACTCACCCACAAGCTCAATTTATATGTGAACTTGGGTCCTAATAGGGGGCGAGGTGGGCTCCATCTGAATTACTGGTTAAGTATATATAAAATCCTATTTTATTATAAAAATATCATTTTAATATACTGTAAGTAGCTTACCCAATAATTACTTAGCTTTACGCAAATTTTGGGTGAGGGGATTCATGGACCAGATGCCAAGACAAATTTTTTTTTAATGAAATGAGAGATAGCATTGAAACAATGCTTTTAGTTCCTTACCTGGTGAGCTGCTGCATATAGCAGTGTGTCGGCATGGCCCGGATCACCTCTACTGAAGTGGTGCTTCACAGTGAAGAAGTATTTCGATCACTAAACAAAGTAGCTACAACAGCCTTGCAATGCTAGATATAAGAGATCGACAATGAAGCAAAAGCTAAACATAAATGGCCCTGGCCAGGGCTCAGTACAAAATTAACATACAACAACCATACATTCTGTCACCATTACCCATAACAACATATTCATAAACCACAACCACACACTAAAAACTCTGGTGGGCACTCTAAGCACTCAGTGCCCTCCCGACTCCCCAAAAAACTCAAACAAACCAAATACCAAGGTGAAGAGAGGTAAAGAAGTCAAGCTTCTTATGCTTCCTCTCTGAACACTATGCCAGCCATGGACAGAGGTCCCAACATACAACATACTACAGTTATCGTATACTGCTTTGACATCACGTAAATAATGCACTTCCAGAAAGTTGCCTATAGAATTGCTGCCAAAGAGAGATTGTTTAAATGCTAGAGATGTCACTATAGTCTAATTCCTGGGGCGTTTACCCTGGGAACAGGTAGATTGTCTTCTTCAATCCAAGAATGTGCCTCTAGGATCAGTTCTCTAAAGAAAAAAGAAATTGCATATCTGGATAAGGGCCTTGAATGGGTCCTTACCAAACACGAAAGATTCCTAAATGGGCCTCTGACTTTTTCTGTTCTCTGCAGATAATGTCTTAAGGCCGTTACAGGCACAGAACTCTTTCCTTTTCTTTTGGGGCCGAAGATGTCCAAGAAGACTATTAATAATAAAAGATTGTGGCCATGGCTGAGGAACTGGTTCTCATCTTTGCCAGAAAACCCAGAAGAAGAAAACAAAATCGCATTTCCATTGGTGAAGCTGATTCCCAGAAAACCCAGAAGAGAACATATCACATTCCCATCGATGAAGCCGACTCCCTTGTCCAAAGCATGAAGTTCACTTACTCTTTTCACCAGAGGGAGAGCCACAAGAAAGAGGTGTTGATTTGTTGAGAAATCCAAGCCTCTGTGCCTAGACACAAAGCCGAGCATAGCTCTGCACCCCTTATGGAAGATGACAACAGGCCTTCATTACTTCTAAATACGTATATGAGAAAATCTACTACTTAAGGGACAGAGGGATGAGAAGACGAGACTCTATGTTTCATACACCAAACTTTAAACACTGCCCATTTTGCCTGATTTACTCTGTTAGTAGACTTTCTTCTGCATCTGGCAACTGCTTCTGCCACCGTTCTTGAAAAATGATATTGTTATAATACAATAAAGTTTCATACATACTTACCTGGCAGATATATACATAGCTAAGACTCCGTCGTCCCCGACAGAAATTCAAATTTCGCGCCACTCGCTACAGGTAGGTCAGGTGACTTACCGGCCTGCCCTGGGTGCAGGACTAGGAACCATTCCTGTTTTCTACTCATATATTTTCTCTTCCACCTGTCTCCTTGCGGGGAGGCTGGGTGGGCCCTAATCGTATATATCTGCCAGGTAAGTATGTATGAAACTTTATTGTATTATAACAATATCATTTTCATACAATCAACTTACCTGTCAGATATATACATAGCTGATTGGCACCCTTCGGTGGAGGGTAAGAGACAGCTACTACTAGAATAGACAGGTAAACAACATCTGTTGTAGGTATAAAATAAAAACCTTGGTTCCTACCTGATAGGTGGTAGACTTCGTGGGTGTTTTCCCCGTAGTCTGCATCACCTCAAGAAACTTTAGCGAGATATGTGATCTATGGCCAAGAATTCTTGTGGGTCTGCCGAAGTGTCTTATCCACTTACTCGGCAGAGCCTGAAAGGACTTTGTCAATGGGTGCTGATCCACTTACATGACACACACCTTATTAAGGAGCATACAACCAATCCCGACCACCTGATCCTAACCACCATGTTAGTATTAAAATTGCTCAGAGTTATCCCCACTCTTCGCAACAACCTAACTCAACCACAATGCACAACGCACACAATAATTTTCAAAAAAAAAATTTTATCTAATATAAGATATCACAAGAGTTCCTTACTAAACTGAAGTGACTGGCCGCTTGTGCGGCAACAAATGCACTTGTTCAGCAGAAAGTCTAGAACATATCTATTAGACTTAAGTAATAAAAAAAAAATCTTAAGGATTGTTGTAAGCTCCTGTACCCAGGATTGTGCCCGCAGACACAAAAGGACCTAATGAAAAACATTTTTCATAGGTCACACGCACGTCCTTCAAATAGTGAGCCGCAAACACAGAATTACATCTCCAATATGTCGCTTCCAAGATATTCTTCAGCGACATATTTCTCTGAAAAGAGAGAGACGTCGCCACTGCTCTCACTTCATGAGCTCTTACTCTCAGAAGAATTTTAAAGAATCGTCCGTGCAAGCCTTATGAGCGTCCATAATTACGTTCCTGACAAAAAAGGCTAATGCATTCTTAGACATAGGTCTTGATGGATCCTTCACTGAGCACCACAGGCCTTGTCTAGAACCTCCCAACTGTTCCTTCTTCTTTAAGTAAAACTTTAAAGCCTTACCGGGCAAAGAGACCTCTCCACCCGGGTTCCCTGCCGACGAGACCCGATAATCCTTTTATTTCGAGTTTCTCGGCCAGGGGTTCGAAGGATTTTCATTCTTCGCCAAGAATAATTCCTTGAAGGAACAGATGGCTGAATCTACATTGAACCCGACTTTGTCACTAAGGGCGTGCAGTTCGCTAACCCTTTTTGCCGTCGCCAGTGACAAAAGGAATAAACATTTTCTTGTTATATCACGAAACGAGCCAAATGTAGGGGTTCAAATCTCTCTGAAGTCAAGAACTTCAGTACTACGTCTAGATTCCAGTTAGAAGTCATTCTAGACTTCTTGGTCTCAAATGACCTAATCAGATCATGCAGATCCTTATTGTTTCCCAAAAATCTAGGCCTCTATTTCCTAAAGACGGCCGATAGCATACTCCTATAGCCCTTTATCGTGGCTACGGAGAGGTGCGACTCTTCCCTCAGAAATAACAGAAAATCAGCTATTTCTGCTACAGAGGTACTGGAGGAGGACAACTTCTTTGACTTACACCACCTTCTAAAAACTTCCCACTTGGATTGATAAACCCGGATAGTGGAAGTTCTCCGGGCTCTAGCGATCGAGCTTGCTGCTTTACTAGAAAAGCCTCTCGCTCTGACAAGTCTTTCGATAGTCGAAAGGCAGTCAGAGCGAGAGAGTGGGAGGTTTTGATGAAACCTCTCGAAGTGTGGTTGTCTGAGAAGATCCCTCCTTTGTGGAAGGGATCTGGGGAAGTCTACTATCCACTCCAGTACCTCTGGAAACCATTCTTGAGCTGGCCAAAAGGGGGCTATCAGGGTCATTCTTGTCCCCTTTGAAGTCACAAACTTCCTGAGTACTTGCCCCAGAATCTGAATGGGGAAAATGCGTAAACGTCTACCTGAGACCCAATCTAGTAGGAAGGCGTCTACTGCTAGAGCTCTGGGATCTTCTACCACTGAACAGAAGACTTCCAGTCTCCTCGAGGAGGAACGTGGCAAAGAGGTCGACATGAGGAGTTCCCCAAAGAGACCAGAGCTTGAGGCAAACTTCTGAGTGGAGGGTCCACTCGGTATGAAGGACCTGGTTCCTCCTGCTCAGCCTGTCCGCTCGTACGTTCCTTACTCCCTGAACGAACCTCAGTCAAGAGAGAGATGTTCCTCTGGGATGTCCACAACAGAAGTTCTCTCGTGAGTTCGTAAAGGGCATACGAGTGAGTACCTCCTTGCTTCCGAATGTATGCCAGAGCGGTTGTATTGTCCGCATTTACTTGAACTATTTTGTTGCAAACTAACGGTTCGAAGCTCTTTAGAGCTAGGTGTACAGCTAGCAGTTCTTTGCAGTTTATGTGCCAGGACACTTGAAGAGCATTCCAAGTGCCTGACACTTCTCTCTTTCCCAAAGTTGCTCCCCAACCTTTTTTCCGACGCGTCGGAAAACAATACAAGGTTTGGGCTCTGTATTTCCAGGGAAGTACCTTTGTTTTCCCTCAGTGGGAGTAACCACCATTCTAGATGACGTTTTATCAGATCTGGAATGGGAAAAAAGTCCGAGAGTAGTCCTGTCTTCATGTTCCACGAACTTCTGAGGAAGAAACTGAAGAGGACAGAGATGAAGTCTTCCTAGGTGAAAGAACTGTTCGAGCGAGGAAAGGGTCCCTAACAGGCTCAACCATTCCCTCGCCGAAGTCCGTTCCTTCCTTAGGAAGAGAGAGACTTTTTCTAAACCTCTCGCTAGTCTCTCTTGAGAAGGAAATACTCGAAAACCCCGAGAATCCATCCGAATCCCCAGATAGACCAAGTTCTGGCTGGGGATCAGTTGGGACTTCTCGAGGTTCACGAGTAATCCTAAAGTCTTTATAAGGTTTTAGTGTCACATTCAGGTCCTCCAAACACTGTTCCTCTGACTTTGCTCTGATAAGCCAGTCGTCTAGATAAAGAGATATACTGATTCCTTTCAGATGAAGCCATCTCGCCACATTTTTCAAAAGGTTCGTGAAAACCTGAGGCGCCGTCGACAGGCCGAAGCACAAGGCTCTGAATTGGAAGATCCTTCCCCCCGTCATGAAACGGAGGTACTTCTTCGACGAAGGATGGATCGGACGTGAAAATATGCGTCCTGGAGATCCAGAGACACCATCCAATCCCCTTTGGCGAAGAGCCGCCAGGACTGAAGCAGAGGTTTTCCATGGAGAACTTCTGTTTTTTTTGCAACAAACTTGTTCAGAGCGCTGACGTCCAGAACTGGTCTCCATCCCCCCGAGGCTTTCGCAACCAAGAAAAGACGATTGTAAAAACCCCGGGAGCTTTGATCCAGCACAAGTTCTATAGCTCTCTTGTCCCACATCTGATCCACCTTTGTTGAAGAGTATCTTTCAACACAGGGTCCTTGTAATTGGCGGACAATTCCCTCGGAGTTGACGTCAGGGGAGGATTGTCCAGAAAAAGGAATGAGATATCCCTTCTGAAGAACCGACATCGACCAGGATCTGTGTCGATGCGAGTCCAGGCTTCCGCAAATCCCCGGAGCCTGGCACCTACTGGTGTTTGGAGGAGCGCCACTTCACTTTCCCCTTTTAAAGGGGCGGAACCGAGGCTCGACCTCTCTTCTCGGTCGTTTTCCTTTTAGCGGTAACTCTAGTTGGAGGGCCGCCTCGAAAGGGCCGAACAGGAGTAGACGTCACTTTCTTTTCTCCCATCATTACTGGTCTCTTCTTCCTGGACGATTGCAGGAGAAGATCTTGAGTCGCTTTCTCCGTCAGTGATCGTGAAATATCCTTCACCAACTGTGACGGGAACAGAAAATCAGACCTAGGGGCGAATAACAAAGCTGCTCTTTGTGAGTGTGATACTGCTTTCGTCAAGAAAGCGCTAAACACAGATCTCTTCTTCAAGAGACTGCTCCAAACAAGGAAGAAACTTCCCCTGAGCCGTCTTGCACCGCCTTGTCAATACATGACAGAATTGCTAGGAGTACATCCGGTTCTAGCCCTTCAGGGGCATGAGCCTTCGGTTGGACATCACCCCAAGGGACCAATCTAGGAAGTTAAAGACTTTCTAGAATGTGAAAAAAGTCCCTTGAGGAGATGATCCAACTCTGAAAGGCCCCAAGTAATCTTAGCCGTGTGAAGGCTATGTCTCCTGGATGCGTCTACCAGACTGGAAAAGTCAGCTTCAGCTGAAGCCGGGAGAGTGAGACCCATATTCTCCCAGTCTGGTACCAAATCCCTCTCTTGCCGGTCAGTCTAGGGGGAGGCATGCAAAAGACTGTCCTTACTAGCTCCTTCTTAGTAAGCATCCAGTTATCCAGCGATTGCAGAGCTCTCTTCAATAGAAATCGTCGGTCTCATCTTCACGAAAGCCGACGATTTCGGAGTCTTCGAGCATGAAAACAGAGAACGAGGCGAAGGAGGAGGGGCGGCAGGCGGGATCAAATGCGGGTCTCTTGTATTTCCTGGGAGAAGGAGAGATGTCAAGGACTTTGTAGTTCGACAGTCCTTCCTTACTGTGAGACTCGTCCTCTGATTCCTCTTCCATAATCGGATCAGTAGGAGAGACCACTTCTCGTTTCCGGGTCTTCTTGTCCAACAATTCTCTCTACTGGGGACAAACTCCTAATAGGAGAGGGGCTAAGAGAGTGTAAAGAGCTCCTATGCTTGCTGGCTTCGACGCTTGACTGGCTTCGTACTTGGCTGGCGCCTCGCGCCTGGCTGGCGCCTCGCGCTTGGCTGGCGTCTCGCGCCTGGCTGACTCCTCGCGCTTGGCTGGCGCCTCGCGCCTGGCAAGATCCTCGCGCTTGGCTGGCGTCTCGCGCCTGACTGACTCTTCGCGCTTGGCTGGCGCCTCGCGCCTGACTGGTGCCTCGCGCCCTCTGAAAGTCTCGCGCCTGACTGACATCTCGTGCCTTGTTGAAGACTCGCGTAGTTTTTCCCTTTTTTTTTTTTTTTTTTTTTTTTTTTTTTTTTTCTTCCTGAAGTCCCTTCCTGCGTGACAGATGTTCTTCTTGAGCCTCACACTTGGATGAATGCTCACGCCTGTTTGTTACTCCGCGCTCGGCTGAAGCTACTGATCTGGCAGACGTATCCCATCTGGAAGAATCCTCTCTCTGTAATGCGTTTCTCGCTTGTCTTGACTCTCTCTTAGAGGACGGGCTTCTCGTCTGTAGGACGCCTCGCGCTTGGCTGTTGCTACGCGCTTGTTCTGGCGGATCCAGATCTTCCCACGAGTCTCTATCTGAGATCTCAAAAGACTCACGTCTCACAGGAGCCTCACTCCTGGTGGGAGAAGGAAGACGAGTCTTCTTGACCGGCAGTCTGACGTCTTTCTTACGAGGAGGATCCTTCGAAAGGACTCCTACTAGGGCGGAAAGCTGTTTCTGTACCGCCAAAATGATCCTTTTGGACGCTTCTCCTGCGTCTTCTTGAACGGGAGAGGTAGACCTCGAAGGCGTGTTGTCCCCATCATGGGACGACGAAACCCTCTTCGCCTTCTTGATAGAAGGAGGTTCTTCTTCCGAAAAGCGTTCTGGGCTTGAATCCAAACCAGGATCTCTCCAGTGCCTTTTCAGGGGCCTGGACAAGTCTGAATCCTTCCACCCTCGTTTAGGAGAGGGAGAAGCGGACGAAGAGAAGCACTCTCTGAGGACGCTTTTTTCGATAGCGGTCCGAGCAGGCTGTCTATACACCAGCACCCTGCATGAAGGACCCTGACCGGGGGGGAATTCGCCACAACCTCCGTACGGCTTTCGACTTTCCTTCTCCTCTGGGCTTGGGAGCTTGGAAGAGGTCTAGGCCTGGGGGAGCGTCGCAGAGACGGTCAGACGCCCCCCTCCACAACACTGGGGACACTCACTTCACTAAAGTCAACTTTCACCATCCTTACCTTTTATGGCAGCCATTTCGGATTTCATCCTGTGAAGCGTAGCCTTCAGTTCAGCAATTTCCGAAGCTGAATCTGAATGTACGGCCAGTGAGGGTCCTGATACAAGGAAAAAAAATCATTAATTAAGAGAAGAGTTAGAATTATCCAAAGGCTCAATAGGCCTTGTACAACTACCCGCCATCTTAGATGCAGCCCTTCTGACTCTATCCCTTTCTAACTTCTTCAAGTAAGAAGTTAGAGTCTTCCATTCCTCAACATTCAACCTTTCACACTCATGACAGGTGTTAGAAATAGAACAATCAAAACCCCTACATTTGCGACATACAGTGTGAGGATCAACCGAAGCTTTCGGTATCCTCACCTTGCAGCCTACATTCACACACATTCTCACACAAACACTTGAATCAGACATTCTGAAGAAAAATCAAAAAGCAAGTCCAAATCCAGTCCACAGTAGCGAATGCCAAAACAACGATCCAGGTACGTCACCAAAAGTCCACAAAAAGATGATCAATTGCTTAGAAAAGCGAATTCCAGTCAAGAGGTGGCAGCAACGATGTTGATACCACCGGCGACAGAAAATATGAGTAGAAAACGGGAATGGTTCCTAGTCCTGCCACCCAGGGCAGGCCGGTAGATCACCAGGACCTACCTGTAGCGAGTGGCGCGAAATTTGAATTTCTGTCTGGGGACGACGGAGTCTTAGCTATGTATATATCTGCCAGGTAAGTTGATTGTATGAAATCCTTTTGCTCACAAAATTCTGCATAGTTGAAATCTTGTCAGGACCAAAGTGGACATTCCCTGGTGAAATCTCAACACTTCCCCATCATCCCAAATGGTGGAAACGCATACACCTCTAGGTCGGACCAACTTTGCACATGACATCCGTAGCCCAGGCCCTTGGATCTGGATACTGAGAGCAAAAAAATGAAGTTGATGATTGTTGGAAGTTGCAAACAAATCTATCATCGGCTTTCCCCAAAGGTCCCACAGGGCATTGCAGACCAGAAGATCGAGAGTCCATTCATTCGGAAGTATGTACTTGCCGAGTTCATCCCCCAGGACAATGAATCTTCCTCGAATGAAACAAATCATTAAATGAGTCTGATTTTGGTATGCCCAAAGCAGTAGGTCTTTGGCTGTCTCACAAAAGGAGAACGAGTGAGTCCTTCACTTGCAAACTGATGTGGCGTTGTCCTCATTAATGGCCACTATCTTGTTGTGAACCCCCTCCAAGAAAAGCTGAAGTCCCACATGAATTGCTTTTAGTTCCCTTAAGTTGATGTGAAGGGATCTCTCATGTTATGACAAAACTCCCAAAACTTTCTTGTCTCCAGGAGAGCTCCCCAACCTATGTCTGACACGTCAGAAAAGAATTCTAGGTTGGCGTTAGTGAGAACAGGGACTTCCCTTCCATCAGCCTTTTTGCAGAACTCCACCATAGTAGGTCCTCCTTGATCTCTTGGGTGATCTGAAAACACAAGTCTTGATGAATCTTCCAATCCCAACTGCATCTTAGAAAAAACTGGAGAGGTTGCATGTGTAGTCATCCTAGGTTTACAAATTGTTCCAGAGAAGCCAGAGTGCCCAGCAGACTCATCCACTGTGTGGCTGAACACTTTGGTAGGGACAGGGACATGCTGACAGTCTTCAGGCAATCCTACTATCCTTTTTCGATCATTGGATCATCATCCCTAAATAGAGAATCCATTGTGATAGAGTCTGCTGCAGGAGGGTTGGGGACTAAGTCCCGAGTCATTATACCTCTTGACAGGGGGAGGAGAGTTGTCAGCAACAGTGGAATGATTCTTCAGAGATTGAGAGGCAGAGGAACAGTGCCACTGGCACCTCCTTTCGGAAGATGAACCATCTGAATGCGTCGAAAATGGAGTACACGAAAAGAGACGCCTTTTTTTGTTTTTTCATGGCCGTCTCTGTCCGCAGCCTGAGAGTTGCGTCAACAGTCTTGACAGAATGGGTGACTTCCCATGGGTAAACCCAACCAGCCTCCCTTGAATCTATAGTGTCTTCTCATTGGTGCAAGGGAGCAGGACGGGGACCTTTGTTCTAGGAGAACTGGTGGGATGGACAGCCACCTCCTCAGAATACACTACACTGTCACTTTGCTCAGCACAGCACTCAGACGTGAATATTTTTCCACAAAAACCTTAAAAGAAAAGCCTAACTCCATAACAGTATTCGGTAAAAAATCAAACTTTCTATCGAACCTAGATTTAAGGATGGCAATGTTGTTGAGATTAGCAGCATGGGAAGCTGGTAAAGGAGTATTAGGTAAAGGAGTAGGAGGGTTCAGGATGGGAGACAGTATGAAAAGGAGGGGAAGAAATAGTGCTTTCTTCAGCCACTGAAGCCAAGGGAATAGCCTCCAAACTAGCCTTATTTTTCACTCTAAAGGTCACCTTCCTCCTATCTCTATCAAGCTATTCAGAATGAGATTTGAAAACTTTCCATTGTTGGTTATCCCAACCTGACATTTGGAACACGCAAGCTCTTTATTACATTCATGCCCCCCTAAATTTTCATACACATATTGTGCAAATCATAATAAAGCTTAACTAACCTAGTTCTACATTCCTCGGTACAATACCGAATATCAAAGGAACTAGAGTCTGACATAATGATGAAAAAATTGTACTAAAGTTAACCAAAGGTAATGAAAATGCAATACAAAGCCACACAAAACTGAATATTTCACCCATCAGGGGCCAAAATAATCCAAAAAATGATGAAAGGTTTGCACAACCACCACCAATGTTCGTTAGGAGCCGGCAGAAATTTAATTGTAGATCTGTGCTGTGCTGTATCTGGTGGTTCCAAAAGTGGGTGGGTCTGTCACCTGCACAAGCAATGACAGTGCCACTGCAAAATTAAAATTTTGTTCTGCCATGGTAGGAAGCTTGCAGCAATGTAATTAATTGGTACGTCACTTAAATAAAACTAATAGCGATGTACAGTAATACCCTGAACTTATGAGAGGTTAGGTTCCAGACCCCCTCGCATAAAGGGAAGTTTCGCGCAAGTTTGGCACTGTCTCTAAATATGCTAATACGTAAATGCTTGCTTCTAGAGTTTGAACATTAAATATGACCCTAATCATGCTCCCTAAGTATTAAGCTAACTTTTAAATGAAATTAAAGTTACTGTAATTTGATTTAAAAGTTAGTTTACTACATTAACCTTAAAAAAGAAATAACTGGTTGGTATAAAAATAGTTACAGTAATTACTACGTACATACGCATTCATTTTCGTACACATACTAACGTTACCCCTAATTCATGGGATGCCATTTTCGTTTTCCCTCAGAGTAAAAGGAGTTTTCTTTGCGTCACTGGGTGACCTTCATAAGTCTGTTATAATGAAGGTACACAATTCAATGAAATAAAAAAAGCATGTATGTACATACGTAATGTTTGCAGAGGGTGAAAGTAAAATTCAATCAACTTAAAATTGTGTACAACTATGAAAGAGAGAGAGAGAGAGAGAGAGAGAGAGAGAGAGAGAGAGAGAGAGAGAGAGAAATACGTATGCCAAGAGGTAAAACTCTGGAGGGTTATCATCTTTAAAAAGTGCGAATGTGATCACATCTTCTGGAAGTACATTAACTATATGTGCTGTAATTATGTGACAGTACATACAGACTGTACCAGCACTTTTCTGAGGTTAAGATAGTAATTTTCACAGAACAACAACTCTGTTATGTCTCTGATATGTTTTACTAGTTGATCATGAAGGTCTAATATGGTGGCAAACACTGTGAATTACATACTGCCTTTGTAGATACAGTGGACCCCCGTATTCACGTTCTCCGGATTCGCAGACTCACACATTCACGGATTTCTCTCTGGAACATTTCCCCACATTATTCGCGGAATATTCGCCTACAGTGGGGCATCGCTTAGTCGCGGATCAGCAATCACGGAATCAGTTAATCATGTTTTTATCTTGGACCGCTTCTCATGCTATATCGCTGGTATGAATCACAGCATTGCGGGTTTGTCCGTGTTGCATATGCGATGTTTATCAGTAGGCTAAGCCTCAGCCGCAGTCCGATAACCACCAACATACATGGCATTACAGGTAATAAAACCATTCTCACCTTATATATTATTGGCATATCTTCATAAGAAGGGCTTTTGAACGAGAAAAATCTCGTTTCTGGGCAAAGGCCCGTGTCGCCCAGTGAAATGTCCCTTTAGCACACATTTCTATGGTAAAAATATTGCTATAATACCAGATAAAAAAGCTAATATGGAAATGCCAGAATATTCTGGCTCGCTCACCTTATTTTAAGGTGTCGGTATGGTTTCTGGGGCGAGTGAAACCACTACCAGAGGTCCTTTGCCATTTAGATTCATCCTTCTTCAAAATCCCTCAACTATAGAGGAGCCGACCTAAGGCCCACTCCTCGCTACCGTTACGGCTAGCACCTCTGACGTCATTCCTGCAGATGGCACCCAAGCTTGGGCCAGAAAAGGGGGGGGGGGGGGTAACATAAAAGGGTGGGATTTCACTGGGCGACACAGGCCTTTGCCCAGAAATAGATTTTTCCTTCGTCAAAATCCCTTTTCTGGGCTCAGCCCGTGTCGCTACGTGAAATAGTACCAGAGAAATGGCCACATAAGCTTGGAATAAGGAAGCACACAAGTAATACATAGGATAATCAAAAACAATTGAGGTTAATTGCTATAATCTAAAGGATAAGTTACAAGCTGAGTAACAAAAGGGCAATTGGAACCTTAATAGTAAAGTCAATACAAAATCATTTATACTTAATACTAAACATGTTATTGTCATGATACAATAAAGTTTGTTCATACTTACCTGGCAGATATATATATATAGCTGTATTCTCCGAAGTCCGACAGAATTTCAAAACTCCCGGCACACGCAGTGGGCGGCCAGGTGGTTAGTACCCATTCCCGCCGCTGGGAGGCGGATATCAGGAACCATTCCCATTTTCTATTCAGATTTTTCATACCACTGTCCCCTGAGGGGAGGTGGGTGGGTACTTAATTATATTTCTGGGCTCAGCTCGTGTCGGTCTATGAAAGTATCCTTAAGATCATTATTTCTAGGTAAAATTAATCTAAAATTACCAGAGAAAAACAAAATTAAGAAAATGTCAGTAAAACTGACTCGCTCACTCTATAAAAGAAGTGTCGGTATGAGAATATAGGCGAGTGGGATCACTACCACGAGTCATTCACCATTTAGACCTTCCAACTATAAAATCCCCACCAGAGAGAGCTGATACTAAAGGGCTGATTGCAGGCCGCTACTTACTAATACTTACTACCGACCGGCCGGCCACGCCAGCCCCAGCGCCACCCCTAGCAGGTCAATCCTTGAAATCATTAGTCTTCGCCAGCGCTCTAGAGTGCTTTTTTCCTCTCGTGTTGTTTTTTCGTGGATTTATCTCGTCATTTACGATGGAACGTGCTGCTATTGCATCGGCTAAGTTAAGTGCCTCATAAGTAGTATTTTACAGTTTTAAGATTTCCCGGTCTCCCATACTGGGACATCTTATACTTATGGGCTTATTATATTTACGTTCATCGTTTATTACATCGTTTTTATAGCTAGGACACAGCCCTTTACCATTTCTCTTAGTTTGGTATTTAGGGTATACAGTGTTTCTGGCCCAGCATCCCAGCTCTTGCTCTTCATCGGCTACCGCTGGCTCCGAGTAGTCAACTGTTCTTCGGAACAGCTTGCCTCCTCCTGGGGTTCTTTCTCTTTTGCTAAAAGTGTCTTTTCCTCCTTTACGATGTATTATCAGTGTTATTTAGGGTGTTAGGCTAGCCTAGGTGCTTGTGCCATGTGTTGGTACAATCTGGTTCACGTGGCCCCTCCATGGTTGTGTTGCTATCGCGGCTTAGGCCACCTGCGATCACGTGTCCCTTAGCACCTTACCCTTCCCCTTCCCTCCCTACCAGGTATAGGGAGGGGTCTGGGGGATCTCCTTGGTTGCCATGACAACCACAGTAAGCCTACCTCCCTCTCCCTCTGAGGAGGCCTGGAGCTCCTTCCCAGCTGGGGTACAGGGCGACCACTTGTCTCGGGTACCGGGTTACCGAGCGGGTAGCTGTAGTGACAGGGAGGGGTAGGCCACCCCCCCTCTCTCTCTCTCCCGCCGTATGACGCCGGGACCCCCACCTATTGCCTCAGTCCCACCCTTCCCCTACCGTAACGACGGAGCCTCTGCTGAAGCCGGGGGGCCCCTTTGGTTATAGGTCCGTCTGGCTCCGCCAGTGGGCGGGGTGGACATTACTAGTG
This sequence comes from Macrobrachium nipponense, assembly GCF_015104395.2. Classification (NCBI taxonomy): domain Eukaryota; kingdom Metazoa; phylum Arthropoda; class Malacostraca; order Decapoda; family Palaemonidae; genus Macrobrachium; species Macrobrachium nipponense. Next base: position 58,011,225 of record NC_061100.1, read on the forward strand.
GTCTGTTGCTTGCCTACTATATCCTGTTTTTCGCTACCGGAGGAGAGCTCGCTCCTTACCCGGGCACTCTTCTAGTAGACGGAAAATTTTATACTTCGTTATATATACGGATATACCATAATATTACGGTGAATTTTAGTTTTAATTTAATTTATGTGCTATCTCCGTCGTTCTCCGTCGTGGTTTCATGGCTCCTCACCACTCCTGGTTGGAATCTTTTTCCTGTCTCCGGCGTAGCCTTAGACAAACTCCAACCGCCTAGTTACCACACGTATTACGGCAGGGCTCTGGTTTAATCTAACTTACATGCTCCAGCATGCAGCGGAGCATTTGTTAGGCTGTAAGTGTGCACCTGATACTCCATGTATCTCTCCCTTACAGGCTACCAACTGTCAGGTCCCGGGTTGCAATGCAACGCTCTACGACCCTGCGCCCATGAGGAGTGTAGGACCCACGCCCCGTGTGCCACCACCCACAATGGACTGATCGTTTGGCACCCGGAGGCTTGCACCATCTGCTACGACCTCGTTAGTCAGCTGTTGGGTGGGTAAGTCTACTCTTAGACTTTCTTGGTCTTTATCACTACTAACACTTAGTTTTAAGCTTCGTTCAACCCTATCTCCGCCGTTAGAAGCTTCATATCGCCTTCTCTTTCAGGCTGCCGCCGTGAAGGAAGTCGCCCTGGCAACCCTGAAGGCTTGGGTGGGCGGCTCCGGGAAGAACGCCGCCAAGGGCCAGCCGTATATCCTTGACAAGGAGCTGGCCGTTCAGATCTTCCCCGGTGGCAAGTCGACCGGCTATGTCGACCCCATCTCGGCAGCCCCTCTCATAGCTTCGATCCAGCAGGAGGTGCAGCAGGCGTTCGGTCCGTTCTCCCACGCAGGAGCCGGTCCCAGATGTGGCCAACCTGGACCTGAACATTGAGCCTATGGCGGTAGGGGCAGAGGATTTGTTGGTTGAGGTAGGTGTGTCGGGCGCCCAAGGTCTTTCCTTGGGTGCTCCTGGATCTTCTTCCTGTCCGTTTCTTCTGCTTCATTCC
>NC_061100.1:58012763-58047763 GCF_015104395.2 Macrobrachium nipponense
GAGCCAACTGGAGAAGAGAGAATTCCTGATAGGATAAAGCGCCTGCTAAGCGCAATATACTTGCCATTCGAAATGCGCATTCCATGAGCGATACTCCTACCAAACCACAGGAGTATTCGGAACTAGATGCGCCTTCCAAAGGTCAAGAGTATTCGGGAAGAGATACTCCTGCCAGGCGCCTGGAGTACTCTGACCTCGATACTCCTCCCAGGCGCCAGGAGTATTCTGGAAGTAATACTCCTACCAGGCGCCAGGAGTATTCTAGACTTATTACTCCTACCAGGCGCCAGGAGTATTCGAAGCGCGATGTGCCTACCAAGCGCCAGGAGTATTCTGAGCTTCAAGTAATCCTAACAGGCGGCCAGGAGTATTTGGAGCGAGATGCGCCTACCCAGACGCCAGGAGTATTCAAAGAGTGTTACGACTGTCAGGCGCCAGGAGTATTCCAAACAGGATACTCCTACCAGGCTCCAGGAGTATTCTCAGCGAGATACTCCTGCTAAATGCCAGGCGCATTCTCCTCCTGAAGAGCTTGATATCCGACAGGAGTCTAACAGGCGTAAAACAGTTATACAGACTCGCACCCTAATGATAAACGTAAAGAGAGAGTTACTCCTAGCCCCTCTCCTAATAGAAGTGCTTCTTCTTCGGAAAGGAAGAAATCAAGAGAGGAGACAGAGGAGGGAAGGGAGCCTTCTCCTTCCGAGCCTATTAATTTAGATGACGTCTCGGAGGACGAAGTTACTAACAGAGAAGGACTTTCGAATTACAAAGTTCTTTCTTCTCTTCTCTTAGAAGAATATGGAGATGCCTTGACTCCAGCCGCTCCTCCTTCTCCGCGCTCTCTATTTTCAAGTACGAAAGCGCACAAGTCTTCATCTTTCCTGAAAATGAAGCCGGCCATATCCATGAAAAGGGCCTTACAATCTCTTGACTCCTGGATCAAGACAAAGAAGGAGTTAGGAAGGACAATCTTTTGCATGCCTCCCGCTAAACTAAGGGGTAGGAGAGGCATATGGTACGAAACGGGAGAAAATATGGGATTGTCTCTGCCCGTTTCAGCTGAATCGGACTTCTCCAGTCTCGTAGACTCGTCGAGGAGACATGCCTTAAATTCAGCAAAAGCAACATGGGGTCTTTCGGAAATGGACCATCTCCTCAAGGGACTTTTCCATACTTTAGAAGTATTTAACTTCCTAGATTGGTCCCTTGGGGTTATTGCTAAGAAGTCCCATGAAAAGAACACTAAACCCTGAAACCTTACATAGCATCCTTACATGCATCGATAAGGCGGTTCAAGATGGATTGGCAGAGGTATGCTCCCTCTTCGGTGCGGGAATACTAAAGAAGAGAGCGGTTCATAGTGCCTTTCTCACTAAGGCCGTCTCGCCTTCGCAGAGATCCGCTTTATTGTATGCGCCTCTCTCTGAACATTTATTTCCTTCTCAGTTGGTGAGAGACATTGCCCATTCGCTAACTGAGAAAGCCACTCAAGATCTTTTAAGGCAATCCTCAAGGAAAAATAGACCTGTGGCCAGTGAGGAAAAGAAAGCCTCTAGGCCAGCTCAACAACAGCAGCCCTTTCGAGGAGGCCCTCAGGCTAGATCCATCGCCAGACGAAAGTCAACGGAAAAAAAGGGGAAGATCTGCCTTCCGTCCCTTTAAGAAGGGAAAATGAGAAATCTTTCCTCCAGACACCTGTAGAGCCAGGTTACAGTTCTTTGCGGGAGCATGGGAAGACATAGGATCCGATCCTTGGTCAATGTCAATAATCAAGAAGGGTTATTATATCCCATTCAAGGACAGGCCCCCCTTGACAACATCACCGAGGGAACTGTCAGCCAGATACAGGGACCCTGTTCTGATGGATACTCTTCGTCAAATGGTGGAACAGATGTGGGACAAAAGAGCAATAGAGCTGGTACTGGATCAAAGCTCCCCGGGGTTTTACAATCGTTTGTTTCTCGTAGCGAAAGCCTCGGGGGGATGGAGACCGGTACTGGATGTAAGTTCGCTGAACAAATTCGTACAACAACAGAAGTTCAGCATGGAAACGTCTGCCTCAGTACTTGCAGCTCTCCGTCAAGGAGATTGGATGGCGTCCCTAGATCTTCAAGACGCATATTTCCACGTCCCGATTCACCATTCGTCGAGGAAGTACCTTCGCTTCATGTTCGAGGGAAGGATCTATCAGTTCAGGGCCCTGTGTTTTGGCCTATCTACGTCTCCCCAAGTCTTTACAGACTTGATGAAAAATGTGTCAAAACACCTTCACATGAAAGGGATAAACGTCTCCCTATACCTGGACGACTAGCTCATCAGGGCCAGGTCTCGAAAGCAGTGTCTGGAGGACCTGTCAACAATCCTGGAATTGACAAAGGTATTAGGATTAATCGTAAACCTCGAGAAATCTCAGATGGTCCCCAGCCAGAACGTAGTCTATCTGGGGATTCAGATGGATTCTCGGGGTTTTCGAGTTTTTCCTTCTCAAGAGAGAATAAGGAAAGGCTGTGCCACAGTATTGAACTTCTTAGAGAAAGAGCGTACTTCAGCGAGGGAATGGTTGAGCCTTCTGGGGACCCTTTCCTCGCTCGAACAGTTCTTTCCTCTAGGAAGACTATCTCCGTCCGCTTCAGTTCTTCCTGAGAAGCAGTTGGAGTTGGAAGACAGGACAGCTCTCGGACACGTTTCCAATCTCATTAGAAATAAAACAACAATTAAGGTGGTGGTTGACCCCCTTAGAAGAAAACAAAGGAGTATCCTTGGAAGTACGGAACCCAAACCTGACATTGTTCTCAGACGCGTCGGAGACAGGTTGGGGTGCGACTTTAGGGTCCAAAGAAGTGTCAGGCACCTGGTCGGAAGAGCAGGTGTCATGGCACATAAATTGCAAGGAGCTCTTTGCGATTCACCTCACGCTAAGGAGCTTCGAGCAGATAGTCAGAGACAAAGTAATACAGATAAACTCCGACAATACGACCGCTCTGGCTTATGTCAAGAAACAAGGAGGAACTCACTCTCTCGCCCTATACCAACTAGCAAGAGATCTGCTGATTTGGGCAAATCAAAGGAACGTGGTTCTTCTAACGAGATTTGTTCAAGGAGAGAGGAACGTGAGAGCGGACAGACTGAGCAGGAGGTTCCAGGTCCTTCCTACAGAATGGACCCTCCACTCGGAAGTCTGTCAGACCCTTTGGTATTTTTGGGGAAACCGCAAATAGATCTATTCGCCACGTTTCTCTCCAAAAGGATAGATACATTTTGCGCCCTGGTAGAAGATCCCAGGGCTTATGCAATAGACGCCTTTCTCCTGGACTGGTCAGGGCTAGACGTGTACGCTTTTCCCCCATTCAAGATACTGGGGGAAGTAGTCAGAAAGTTTGTGGCCTCGAAGGGAACCAGAATGACTCTGATAGCCCCATATTGGCCATCCCGAATTTGGTTCACGGAGGTGATGGAGTGGACAGTGGACTTCCCCAGATCTCTTCCAAACAGGATAGATCTGCTCAACAACCCCACTTCGAGAGGTACCATCAAAATCTACCCTCTCTTGCTCTGACTGCCTTTCGACTATCGAAAGACTTGTCAGAGCGAGAGGGTTTTCTCGCAAGGCGGCAAGCGCAATTTCTAGAGCCCGCAGATCATCTACTAGGCGAGTGTACCAATCGAAGTGGGAAGTTTTCAGAAACTGGTGCAGGTCGAAGAAGCTGTCCTCTTCCAATACCTCTGTAACCGAAATTGCGGATTTCCTTCTTTTCCTGAGGGAAAAGTCACATCTCTCTGTACCAACAATTAAAGGATACAGAAGTATGCTTTCGTCAGTCTTTAGAAACAGGGGTTTAGATTTGACGAATGATAAAGATTTGCACGATCTCATCCGCTCCTCTGAAACGTCGAAGTCAGTAGAACCTAGGGTTCCGAGCTGGAACTTAGATGTGGTTCTGAAATTTCTGTCCTCGGAAAAGTTCGAACCACCTCATACGGCTTCATTCCGGGATATCACTAGAAAGTGTATATTCCTGCTATCTCTGGCTACGGCTAAAAGGGTCAGTGAGTTGCACGCCCTTGAGTCACGAGTTGGCTTCAAAGAAGATTCTGCGATTTGTTCATTCCAGATTCTTTTTCTTGCCAAAAATGAGAACCCTTCGAATCCCTGGCCCAGGAGTTTCGAGGTAAAAGGACTTACTAGCCTAGTAGGCAGAGAAATAGAAAGATCACTTTGTCCAGTTAGAGCACTGAAATTCTATCTGGACAGAAAGAAGCGGTTGGGAGGCTCACAACATGGTCTATGGTGCTCGGTGAAAGACCCCAAGAGACCTATGTCTAAAAATGTTTTGGCCTTCTTTGTTAGAAGTGTAATTACCGAGGCTCATAAGAACTGCCCAGATGACTCTTTTAATCTATTAAGAGTAAGAGCTCATGAGGTAAGGGCAATCGCGACATCTATTGCGTTCCAAAGAAATATGTCACTTAAAAATATTTTGGATGCAACCTATTGGAGATGCAACTCAGTATTTGCATCTCATTACTTAAAAGATGTGCGAGTGACGTATGAGAAATGTTTTTCTCTAGGTCCATTTGTGTCAACACAGACGGTTCTGGGTAAAGGAGAGAGCACCGATCCTTAAATATGTGTACGTAACCCTCTTGTCGGATGTGTTCTTGTGTTTCCTGTGCATGGGAGTGTCAGATGTCGCACTGGCGGCCTTCACTTCTCTTCATTAGGAAATCGAGTGACAGCTGACTATTAGAGGGGTACAAATTTGATTTTGTATGTATGATTATCGAGTTTGTGTTGTTTGTGCTAAGAGTTTGGGGATGACTCTTAACAATCTTAGAACTAACACGGGTTAGGATGGGTGATTGGGATCGGTTGTGTGCTCTTAAAGAAGGCGTGTTGTCATATAAGCGGATTAGCACCCCTTGACAAATGCCAGTTAGGCTCTGCCGAGTAAGTGGATAAGACCCCATCGACAGACCAGCAAGAACTCTTGGCCACAGATCACTATCTCGCTAAGGCTCTTGAGCTGAAGCAGACTCCTGGGCAGTAGCCACGAAGTCTTCCATCTAATAAGGTAGGAACCAAGGTCTATTTATACCTACAACATATGTTGTTTACCTGTCTAGTCAGTAAGTTAGCTGTCTCTTGCCCTCCACCAAAGGGTGTCAATCAGCTATGTATATATCTGACAGGTAAGTTGAATGTATGAAAATGATATTGTTATGATACAATAAAGTTTCATACATACTTACCTGGCAGATATATACGATTGAAGACCCACCCAGCCTTCCCGCAGGAGACAGGTGGAAGAGAGAATCTGATTAGAAAACGGGAATGGTTCCTAGTCCTGCCACCCAGAGCAGGGCGGTAGATCACCTGACCTACCTGTAGCGAGTGCCGCGAAATTTGAATTTCTGTCGGGGACGACGGAGTCGATAGCTATGTATATATCTGCCAGGTAAGTATGTATGAAACTTTATTGTATCATAACAATATCATTTTGGCATCCAGATGGGTGTGAGATCTGCTACAACTTGGTGCTAGAGCTCACTACCGACACAGTAGGTACCAGCTCATTGAATGAGATATTGGAAAATTCTGGAGACAATTTTGAGATAGTCATAAATTAACTTATGGTTAGAATTTAAAAGTAAATGTCTCTTCCAGAACCCGCAGGCCGTCAAGGACTCAGTTCTCGCCACCCTCAAGATCTGGGTAGGAGGATTTGGCCGCAACGCCAAGGGCAAAAAGCCCTACATGCTTTCTGAAGAGTTTTGCTCCCTCGTCTACCTTAATGCAAAGATGTCAGTAGCCGTATCGGCGGATCTGGCGGCCCTGATCATCGCCAGGATCCGAGAAGAAACTCAGGCCGTACTAGCGGAAGACCTGGAGGGTTTGGGCGATGAAGTAGTCGGAGAGGTTGCGGTGATCAATCTGGACCTCGAGCCCATGATAACCGACGCCCAAGATGAAGGTAAGGGAGTAAGTGAGGCAGTTGGTACACGGGCTAAAGCACTGTCCTTTAGCCCGTCTCATTCCTCTTCTTCTTTGTTTCAGGGATTTACCAAGAGGCCTACGACTTCTGGGTGCAAGTCGGGGTCAGTAATCCCTAAAGTTAAAGCTAAGATAGACACCCATTGGTCTATTGCTAAGTCCCTCCCTAAGCCTTCCAAACCGAAGTCCCTTAGGGAAAGCCGTTCCAGTTCATCATCAGCCCCCAAACTGATGGCAGACGCGGCAAAAGCTGCCACACCTAGGCAGGGATCGAGGACAAAATTGGCTAAACCCAGATCCCAGGACTCGGGTTTTGACCCGGCAGCATTTTCCAGCATGCTGATGCTAGAGATGGGGAACTAGGTCCAATCCAAGTTCCAGGAGATCTCAGCCCAGCTGGTCTCGAGTCTGGAGACATCAGGCCAATCAATCCAGTCTTTGGCACAAAGACTGGAGAACCAAGAGACACTGATGCCGGGAGTCCTCCAGTCCGGACATCCGCAGCAACCTATGGCAGTACCGGACGCCTCGAAACTGCCACCCTTCAAGAACAACAACCCTTGGAGGCTAGCCGCTCATGCCCCCTTCTCAGAGGGCATGTTGACAATTGAGGGGTGTAGAACCCGGCCAGTGGAAGACTTTGAGTTCTACCCGCCGGGTCTCCAATTCCCCTTTTCAGGATATGCACGCCTGACGGAGGAGGCATTGATCCGAGAGGACAAAGTACCAAAGGAGACGGTCATCTTCCCCAGAGACTAGGCTCAATCAGCCTGGGTTCGAACCTTAACTGAATGGAAGTGTACAAATACTAAGCTGACTCGCCACAAGAGTCCCTTCACCATGTTTGTGGTCCCTGATGACACTCCCATTCCGTGTACCTCTAAGGTTGTAGAGCTGACACTCCAGGCAACAGCAGAGGACAAACCCATGCCTCAGATCAGAGAGACGGATTTACCATCCGTGCTCCTTCTGGGAGGAACGGAGTGTTGGTTGGATGCCCCGGCAACATTCTCAGTAGGGAAGTTGAGCCAGGATTGTGCGACGACGCTCTTTAGCGAGCGCTTGCCTAGACTCCCAGGAGCACTGGTAAAGGCAGAATACGAAGCCAGATGTCGCTTGTGTAGGTCTATCAATTCCGCCACTATAGCGGAAATGACGACCCTGGTTTACACGGACGAATCTTTGTTCAAGATCCTGGCGAAGTCATTACTTCACACCTTACAGTGTGACGTATATGACTTCGCTGTAGCCAGGAGGAACTGCAGAAAGCACGTCTTGGCTGATGCTTCTATTCGCCATGAGCCAAACAGACTCATCAAGGCTTCGATCTGGGGTGCGAACCTGTTCCCTGAGACAGTAGTGAACGGAGTCTTGGGGGAAGCAGCCAGGGTTAACCAGAGCTTGCGAGTTCGATGGGGCCTGATCCCCAAGAGAAGATTTGAATCTTCTGGAGCCCAGGCCAGGGGAAAGAAGAGAGCAAGGAGGTTCCAGACTACCCAACCTCAGACAATGGTCCAGGCGGTTCCAGTAGACCAGCTGAACCAACCATCCACTTCAAAGGCTCAGCCTCAACAACAGTTCATGCTGCTGCAGAGCCAACCCTCTCAGCAGCCTCAAGGCTCGGCCAATTTTACCCCTTCCCCGGCCTTTAATGCCTCCTATGAGAACCAGGGGGTATTTCATGGGTATAACCGGTTTGCAAGAGGTAGCCGAGCCAGAGGAGCTTTCCGCAGAGCTGGCGGAGGAGCATCCGGCAGAGGAAGAGGCTTCAGAGGAAGCCGGGGTAGCCGACCCTCAGCGAACCAGTGAGACTCCTCAGGTAGGAGGGAGGCTGTGCCTATTCAAGAACCGCTGGAAATTCAGCAGTTGGGCACACAGCACAATAGCCAAAGGACTGGGATGGAGTTGGAAGAAAGGGCCTCCTCCATCAACCAATTTTTATCAACATCCTACGGCAGACCTAATAAATTATACCCAAGACCTTCTTCAAAAGAGGGTAGTTACAAAGAGCAAGTACTTAAAATTTCAAGGACGCTTGTTCAGCGTTCCAAAGAAAGACTCAAACAAGCCAAGAATAATATTAGACTTGTCTCATCTGAACTCGTACATTCAATGCGACAAGTTCCACATGCTAACCATTTCGCAGGTACGGACCTTACTTCCCCGTGGGGCCGTCACCACCTCTATAGATCTTACAGATGCCTACTATCATGTTCCGGTAGCAAGGCAGTTCCGCCCCTCCCTAGGCTTCAGATTAGGCAAACAGGCTTACGCCTTCAAAGTAATGCCATTTGGGCTCAACATAGCGCCCAGAATATTTACAAAGTTAGCAGAAACAGTAGTACAAGAACTGAGAGCTCAAGAGATAATGCTATTAGCCTACCTAGACGACTGGCTCATCTGGGCCACAAACGATAAAGAATGTCTCAGAGCAACCCGAAAAGTACTAAAATTTCTGGAATACCTAGGATTCCAGATAAACCACAAGAAATCCCGAATCACTCCGGCATCACGGTTTCAGTGGTTGGGAATACAATGGGATCTCAATTCACACAAACTTTCGATCCCGCCGGTGAAATGAAGGGAAATAGCAAACGCTATGAGGGACTTCCTCAAAAGCAAACAAACGTCCCAGAGGAACCAAGAAAGAATCTTAGGTTCGCTCCAGTTCGCCTCAGTAACAGATGTTCTACTAAGAGCCAAACTGAAGGATATAAACCGGGTTTGGCGGACCAGAGCGAACAGGAAATTGCGAGACAAAATTTCCCGCATCCCTCCAATACTGCGAAAGAGACTCCGTCCATGGACAGAAGTCAAGAACCTGGCAAAATCAATACCATTACAGTTCCCTCCACCAAGTTTAGTGGTCCACACGGACGCCTCACTAAGTGGTTGGGGAGGATACTCCCAATATGAAAAGGTTCAAAGCACTTGGTCACTAACACTCTGCCAGTTTCATATCAATGCTTTAGAAGCCATGGCAGTATTTCTAACCCTAAGGAAACACTCTCCGGTGAGGAAGATCCATATCAGGTTAGTATTAGACAGCGCAGTAATAATCCACTGCATAAACAGAGGAGGTTCCAAATCAAGCCACATAAACTGTGTCATGATAGCAATCTTTTCGTTGGCAGCAAAGAACCAATGGCATCTGTCAGCAACTCTCCTGGCAGGAGTAAGGAACGTAGTGGCAGACGCACTGTCAAGGACAACTCCACTAGAGTCAGAATGGTCCTTAGACGACATGTCATTCAAATGGATCAGTCAGCAGTGCCCGGGTCTTCAGGTGGACTTGTTTGCCACAGAATCCAACCACAAGTTACAAGACTATGTGGCTCCCAATCTGGACCCCATGGCCCAAATGCTGGATGAGATAAAGGACACCTAAGACTTTCTGAAGAAGAAAGTAATTACAGGTGCAAATATTTAGAATTTCAGGGACGCTTCTCCAGCGATTCCTTGAAGATTCAATCGAACAAAGGGTAATATTAGACTTGTCTCATTGACACTCATATATTTAATACGACAAGTTTCATATGCTAACTGTTTTCGCAGGTACAGACCTTACCTCCCCGTGGGGCCGTCACAATACCTATAATCTTATAGATACTTACTATCCCGTTCCGGTAGCAAGTCACTTCCGCCTTTTTCTAGGCTTCAGACTAGGCAACAGGCTTACGCCTTCAAGTAAGGCTATTTGGGCTTATCAGAGCCCCCAGAATATTTACAAGATAGCGGAAACAGTAGTGCAATAACTGAGAACCCAAGGGATGAGCCTAGTAATCTCCCAGACGACTGGCTCATCTGAACTATAAACGTCAAGGAATGTCTCAAGGCAATCATAAGTGATAATTTCTGGAATTCCTAGGATTCCAAATCACAAGGAATCCCTACACGCTCCGACACCACGGTTTCAGTGTTTAGTAAACAATGGGACCTCAAATCACATAACTTTCGATCCCACCGGGGAAAAAAGAAAGGAAATAGCAAGGCTGCGAGACAGTTCCTCAAGGCAGACAAGCATCCCGGAGGAACCAGAAAGAGTTCTAGGTTCACTCCAATTCGCGTCAGTAACAGGGACTCTACTAAAGGCCAACGGAAGACTATATCCCGGGTTTGGCGGAGTAGAGCGACAGGGAATTGCGAAACAGAGTTCCCACATCCCGCACAATTTACAGAGACTCCGTCCATGGACAGAAGTCAAGAATCTGACAAAATCATCACCGGTATGATTCCCTCTGCCAAGGTTAGTGGTCCATGTGGATGCTTCACTAAGCGTTTTGGGAGACTACCCCAATATGGAAACACTCAGGACACTTGGTTCCTAACGCCCTGCTAGCTTCATAACAGTGTTTGGAAGCCATGACAGTTTTCTATTCTTAGTAACTCTCCTTAGAGAACAGCTTTCAGCCAAGCCACATATCGGGTCATGATAACAATCTTTTCATTGACAACAAGAAACCGTGGCATCTGTCAGCAACTCACTTGGCAGGAGCAAGAACCTAGTGGCAGATGCACTGTCAAGGACAACTCCGCTACAGTCGGCATAGTCCTTAGACAACAGGTCATTTAGATGGATCAGCCAACAGAATCCAGATCTCCTAGTAGAATTATTGCGACAGAATCCAACCACAAATTACAATATTTCATGTGCCCTCAATCTGGACTCCATGGCCCAGGCCACGGATACCAGAGGTTGGAACATCTGGCAGAGGATTTAATTTTTCCCTCCAATAAATCTACTAAGGCAAGTTCTAGGCTAACTCCCACCCTTCTAAGGACGGATTGGGCTGTTAACCCCAACGAACTCAAGAGCAATTGTGACCTGTAACTAGGGGAATTGGGACTCCGCCTCAGACGGACCCCCAACCCCAGACTGCACGATTAGTATAACACGGCGGACGCTTCATCAAGGATTCGGAAGGTCCTGACTTTATGGAATTCATGAATTTCACGGCACAAGAAGATGCCAATATGGATCCTATTAACACCTTGTTCTTAGAATCAGACAACGGAAGTCTACGGGGAGGTCCCCAACCATGCGGAAACGTTTCAGCAATTGTCACGAGATTTGACAGTCCTGACTAATCTCTCCCGTAGTTCCTACAACTCCCTTTTCTAAGCAGTACGATTGTACAGAAACAACCTAGCCCTTTTCCTAAAAAGACCCAATAGCTAGCTAGAACAAAATCATATTGATTTTCTTCCATCCAGAGAAGTTCTAGTATTTCCAGATCGAATTCTTGGCTAAAAATAAGGATCCTCAGAGTAGGTGGGGCCCCTAGAAGATTGCCCCACTTCCACAGGATCTATCCCTATGTCCAGTCAGAACTTGAGATCAATTTTAACAGAACTTCGAGTAAAACTTCAGGTCCTTTATTCATTCGACAGATGGTGGAACAGTCTCATTTAAGTGATTAAAATAACAATTCTATAATTTTAGATAGGTTAACCGGAATCAATTCCACATGTACATGATGTCCGAGCGGTAGCTCCCTTAATAAGTCACTTCCACCACATGAACTGTGATGACCTTAAAGAAGTATATAAGATGGAATTCAAGTATTTAATCACCACTACCTTAAATCCTTGGAAGCCCTTAAATATTTCAGCAGTGGCAGTAGGTGAATATTGTTTCCCCTAACACAGCCTAGTCATGTTGACATACCTAGTCGTAAAGACCTCGTCCTTCTTTAGCTCCTTTTCTCTCCTAACCGCCTCGCTTAGTCTCTAGCCTTCATCTCGGGTTTTTTCACTTGGATTGTATAATTGAACCATTCTTGTACTGGTTATAGTAATTAACTACTAATCTTATACATGTAAAAAATATAGTATTACTTGTTGACATAGTAATCACACCGGCCTTACCAATAATTATTGCGGTAATAGTATATACCTACTGTAGTAAGGACCTAGACTTTAGATATTGTTAAAATCTGTTTAGATTTAAGCAATTTATTAAATAGGGTAGAATTATCTTAGAATTAGTTTCTCCCTTCCAGTAGTCTTATAGAGCGTATATCCAAGCTTGTGGGAACAATTCTCTGTTACTATTTCACGGAGCGACACAGGTTTAGCCCAGAAAAGGGATTTTGACAAAGGAAAAATCTATTTCTGGGCGAATGACCTGTGTCGCCCAGTGAACCCACCCCTTCCTTCCTCACCCTATAGCCCCAAGTTTGGGTGCTATTTTCAGGAATGGCTATTGAGGCACTAGTAGTAGCGGTAGTGGGCGGTAGATGGCGCTGGTATGGCGCCTAGTTTGAAGGGGAAATTGACAAAGGAAGAGACTAAATGACAGAAGACCTCTGGTAGTGGTTTCACTCGCCCTAGATACCATACCGACACCTTAGATAAAGGTGAGCGAGCCAGAATATTCTGGCATTACCATATAGCTTTTTTCTCTGGTATATTTAGCAATATTTATACCTAGAAATAGTGCTAAAGGAACTTATTTCACTGGGCGACACAGGTCATTCGCCCAGAAATAGATTTTTGCTCTGTCAAAATCCCTTTTTTGCTTCAGATTTCCCAGGCTGCACAGAATGTTACAGGAACCACCCTTCTTCTATTTGCATACATGACTAGGAAACTTGTAATTCCAGGAGGTAGCAATAATAGTCTACAAAACATCCTATCTAAAAAATGAATCTCCATATTGAAGACATGGTCTATTCTCTTAAGAGCAGATCACTATTTCTTAAATTACATTTTTCCTAGAAATACAGACCTGAAATGATAAAATGATTCCACCTCTAACATCCTTGCTTTTGTCCATATTGATAAAGGGAAATGTGAGAATTAACAGTCAGGTGAATGGATTTCATCCTCGCCCGCTCATCTACCTGTTAGTTAACCACCTTGTTGTCATGTTTTAGTGACCAAACTAGCTTACTTTACAAGATATTTTTATATTGCTTAAAGACTTCAGGTTTACATATACGTACAGCATAGGAAATGCAATGTTTCACTAAAAGAAAGTTGCTATTTTTTAGAATTAGTACTATACTGTATTGAGTTATGTATATGCTGCTATAATAAAATTCTTCTCTGGCCAGCCTGATTAGAGTTGAGAATTTTACTGTAGTGGCAATAATAAGATGTTCTTATTAATTGTACCTTTTCCCTCTAATTCCGAAGCTTTTCTTGTACATACTACTTAATACTATGAAATATGTCCCTTTTCCTAGTCGTGTAGATTATTTTAGAAATTGTATACTACGTACCACACACCTGGCTAATTTTAAAAAGTTTATTTGAAACTTTTTTGGCAGTTGTAAATATCTAGATATTATAAACTAATATGTGTTCTATACAGTATTTTGTTATTTCAGGAGTGCCTTTCGTCAGGGGTTGGTTTCTGGAGACAAACATGTCTTGTATCCAATACTGGCATGGCTTTTACAGAGAATGGAGGAGCTCAAAAAACGAGCCTACTTAGCCAAGTACCTGGTGAAACTTGATGTCCCAGCTGAGATCCTTGGAGATGCAGATGTTGCTGATGTACATTTAAAGGTAAACACTAGCATTTACCAGAAATATGCAGCATTTTTATTCTCTTTTGTATGTAATTTTCCTATAGTTGTTTTTTATTATAATGCTAATTTCTTTACACACATGATATTTTACAGGTGGAGGAAACTTCCCTATTTCAAATCTGCATAAACTGCCTCTTGGATGCAAATTTTGGTTACCTCTAAGAGGCAGGGTTCTCACTGCAACTAATATTTGTTTTACAAGTTTTTATATGATACACTTACAATTGAAACTTTAGACCAGTTTTTCTTTTTTGTTAATTTTTAGTTTTTAATTTAGAGTAATTTTTTTTGGTCTTTATCCTTTGTACCTCTATATTGTGCCTTCTTTCTGGTCTTTCCTCTGGCAGAGCTTGGTGGCTCTTTTCTTTTTAACTACCCTAGATTATCAGGCTCTGGAGTACTTGGACGATCAGGACAAAAACCAGCACAATTTGAAGCAAAATGGCACTTCAGGAGTTTTTTTGCTCACACCAGTTGCATGATGGTGGTGTCATGTCAGACAACAATAGCATGCCTCAGTAATCGGGGTGGTATGAGATATGCGTAATGGGAAGAAGGTTAATCCTCTCAATGACTCTGTTCCAGTCATTGCCAACTATTTCAGAGGCAGCAAAGATTATGGCCATGCATTGCCACAAAATTTAGACAACAAGGCATTAATCTCAATTCTTCATCGAGATTATGTCTCTATATCCAGGATTTTCACTAGCATTGAAGAGCATGACAAGACATCCCTATGAAACTTTAGGGCTGATTTCATTTTTCTTGCTATCAACATTATTTTCCTAGGAGGCAGTCTCCAGTTTACAGCAGGAGTTCCATCCCTTGGGGCACACCGTAACGGGAAGCCTCGTAATTAATAATGGGATTAAATAACACTTACAGCACTGTATATCTGTGTAACGATGCCATAAATCTACTTACAGTACCGAAAAATCAGGGTTAACAGCGCCGTGAGGCAAGCACCATGAGTCCAGAACTGCGTAATCTGGATCTGACGAACCCAGGGACTGCCTGTAGCATTTGCCTCTGTAAGGAGATTTAGGAGAAAATGAGTAAGCTCCATGCCACCTCTAGCAAGGTCATGCAATTGGAAAACTGGGATTAAATTAGCTCTCCTGTACCCCAGATTTTCTTGCCAAGATTGAGTCATCCTTTAAACAGAATCACCTTGCAGCTTCTATTGCTGTTCCTTTTTGAGGCGTACATGCTAGTTATGAAGATGATTTCCTTTCATGAAATAATAGTACATAATAATAGCCAGGGACTATGGACTTTAGGGAGTAAGTCGAGGTTGTTTTTACCTACAGGGACAATGAAAAATCAGGTATGTATACAGTACGTACATATAATAATACCATCTCTTTCTGGCTCAGACTTCCCATCTTCAGAGCATGATATGAAGTTTCAGATTAGAGGGATGTTCAGGTAAAGATGCTGGTAGTACATCAAATTAGAGCGTTGGTTGCTTCTCTTATCCAAGAAATGTGGATATTAATGCTGTTTTAAGGCTAGGCATTAGGAGTCATCAATACCTTTTTCAAGCTTTACTATAAATAATATGTACCTATAAGTTTCTATATTTGTTCTCAGTGGTTCCAGTAGTCATGCTGGCCAAGCTTTCTCCCTTCCTATACTCTTTGGAATTTTGGGATTCCTTCTCATCACATTAATTATTTCCTGGGTGTCCTTTAGATATAGATCTTCCACGTTACCTCACTACTATCTCTTTTGTATATTGTAATGCACTTCTCTTACAGAAGTTCCCTCAGCCTTATATTTATTTACTTATAAGGTCATGTAACAGCACCAGACTCCCTTGAAATTGGATTCTAGATGCTTCATTCCCCATTACTTGCAGCTGGTTTCCTCTGCTATTGCCATTTTGCTTCCAGTAGGAGACCTTTGGGTGTAGGGAAACAATTCATATTGTTGATAGCAACCTTCCAATGCCTTGCCTCATGCTTCTCAGTTTCTTGGAATCATGTTCTTGGTGTCTTATCCATCAATTTATTCCTTTTCATCAGATCTCATGCATCTAAATCTGCAAGCTCTTGCATAGAAAGTACCATTTCTTTTCAGCTGTCACTTTTGACTGAATACTTTTTGAGGAAACAAGCCAGCTTTTGCTATTTCTTAGCTACTCATAGCCCAAATTTACAGTTTCTAAAAGCAATTTAGTCACCTGGCACCAGATACATTATGTTATGGCAGTTGGTTATTCGTGTGCTCCAGCTCCTTTTACTAAAATACAATCTTTGATGTACAGTCACCTCTCAATTAACTCGAGGGTTATGTTCCAGGAAAGTGTGCGTTAATAGAAACGCATTATGTATTTAAACATATTTTTCCCATAAGAAATAACAGTAATAAGGGGGATTATGTTCCTGTACTTGGGGAACTCTGTACAGTGTTCCCCGTATTCACGGGGGATGTGTACCAGGTACCTTAGAACTCCCCTCTAAAAATGCCCATATCTGCCTATCTTGAAAGTTCAAATACCAAATGTATACTTAAAGTATCATCCTACATCAAAGATACCATTGTACAGGTATTATTAATATCAATTCCAAAGTCATCTTAAACATTTACCATTAGAAATATATAAACAGCCAATAACAGAGAGAGAGAGAATAACTCCCTCACGATATCAATAGATTGAAAGGAACTTCTATAGACAACACTTATTTCCCCCCCCCCCCCACCATAAATACACATATCTATTCCAGAGAAGGGAGAAAGAGAGGACTGAACAATTATGTTTGTCTGTATATCCCCCCCCCCCCCCCCCCCCCCCCCATTCTTTTGCTGAGAGAGAGAGAGAGAGAGAGAGAGAGAGAGAGAGAGAGGAGAGAGAGAGAGCTGAGAGAGAGAGAGAGAGAGAAGGAAAAACAGAAACACCAAATGTAAACCTTATGTAACATCCTACATCAAATTTACCTTAAATTATTATCATTTTAATGTATTAATCTTAAAGACTGTACCAATATATGTAATTTCAAAGTAATCCTAAACATTAGTACCCTTAAAGGTATATACGTATGTACATACATACGTACTTCTAACACTTGCAGCCAAGAGAGAGAGAGAGAGAGAGAGAGAGAGAGAGAGAGAGAGAGAGTTGTCCTTACAGTATTTAAAAGAGTAAAATGGAAAAATTATTGTATTTAAAATACTCACATATGAATTTTGTAATTACATTTATAGTATTATTATTACACATATAGTATTACTATTGGAAAATATAAATAATAAACTTATTACATGCATATACCATAAAAAGAATCTCATCAGTAAGAGAGAGAGAGAGAGAGAGAGAGAGAGAGAGATGAAGCATAGACGAGAGAGAGAGAGAGAGAGAGAGAGAGAGATTGCATAAAAACCATTAAATTTGTTGACCATTTTATGGCACTGTTACACAGCTTCCCAGCTCCGAGCGTCACTGGAGTTATGAGAAGGTAGGGAAATTGATACAGAAAAAGACGAAGGGAAGAATTTTCATTTGAAGTTAGTTATATTATTATTTCTGGGCTCAGCTCGTGTCGCTGCGCGAAATATCCTTTAATCTATTATTTCTAGGGTAAATGTACTAACACATACCAGAGAATAAATAAATAAAGAAAAAGGTCAGTACAACTGACTCGCTCACCCTCCAAGAGGGTGTCGGTATGAACACTATGGCGAGTGAGACCACTACCACGAGCCGAATGCCAATAGAAATCTCCCACTACAAAATCCCCACAAGAGGAGAGCCGACCCACAGAGTGGGCAGCAACTACTACTACTCCATCCCATGCTGCCGACTGCTGCGCCTCTGGTGGCCATCCTTTTCAGTTAGCGCACTGTAGATACACGTGCCCTTTTTTGCTCTGTGTTATTTGTGCCCTTTTCTTTGGATTTATTTATCATGGAGCGTGCAGCCATCGCAGCAGCTAAGTTAAGTACTCAGTGTTTATTACCAATTGTTTTCTTTCCGGCCCTGAGCCCGTATTTGCCGTTTTTTAGGTATAAATACGAACTCTAGGTCGGAAGCATGGCAGCATGGTTCTGCCTCGTGGCGGGTTCGTTCTTGGTCTCCCATACCCAGAACATTCCCTTACTTTAGTACGCTCTATTTTTATCATCCGATTTGTTTTAGGGTACAGTCTACACGGTTTTTGTCATGCATGCATGTCTTTTACCTTATGTAGGCTCCTTCTATCCAGACCCTAGCCACGGCTCTTAGTATCGGCCCCGGCTAGCTTTGAGTGGTAGACTTTCCTTCGGGTTAGTCGCACACTCTTGGATTTTTCTCCTACTTTTTGTTTCTTTCTGTCATGATTATTCATTTATATTATATTATATTATATTGTGTTTATGTTAGTAGGCGTCTGGCTTCATTTAGCCTAGGTTATGGCCCATAGGGCCCATATGCTACCGCTCTTCAGTTCGGTTGCTTCCCGATAGCATCTCTCTGATCAGCCGGTTGTGTTTTCTAGGCCTTATTGTTTCATTGTTTTGTAGTTACCGCCCTGTGGTCACTACGTGATCACGGGGCAGCCAGACGCCTGTCCAGTCATCTTCCCCCTCCCGCTCTTCCATAGAGTCAGGGGGGGTGGGTTGGTCTACCCATGCTCGCTCCGCATACCCGAGCCTGCCTCCCTCTCCCCCCCAGGCGGAGGGAGTAGAGGGACGGGACAGACCCAGACTGGACCCGACCTCTCCAGCTTCTCGGTCCGGCCGGATGGTAAGGTGGGGGGGATTGGCCTTTCCCCCCTCCGTCGCTACTCCGTCGCTCCGTTGCTAGCCCGAGTCTGTATGTCCTCTCGCCCTTTCCCACCTTACTGGGGCTCCTCTGCTACCGGAGCCCCGGCATCCAGCGGAAAGGTGCTATTCCACCCAGCAGGATGGACCGGGACATACAGTTGGTCTCTACTAACCACTCTGTCTCGCTGAGTCACGACACTCCGCCACGCACTGGACTTAGTCCGGTACGTTCGATTTTTATAAGTTTAAGATCTGTTTTGTTAACTAGTAAGTTTATCTTAAGCTACCTTAACCATCCCCCCTCCCTTACCTGCTCACCGGATCTCTCCGGGGTTATAGCCTATTCAGGCGTTAAGGGAGGGGTTATGCCCAAAATTTTTCCGAGCTCCGGCATGCAACGGAGTTCTTCTGTCCTTTAGCCTGTAAGTGATAGCCTTTAAGATACTCATGTGTCTTTTCACTTACAGACCACCAACTGTGAGCATCCGGGATGCGCCGCCACACTTCAAGACCCATGTGGCCACGAAGTTTGCCGGTCCCATGCTCCATGCGCGACTCCGCACGGGGACATCCAGGTCTGGTATCACGAGACGTGTACCATCTGTTATGATCTGGTGAGCCAGCTTTTAGACGGGGTAAGTATTCCAACTCCGTTAGCCAGTCCCCATTTTGTTGTAGTTCTTAAGTTTTCTAAATTCAATCTTCCAAACTTAAGATAAAATTCATGGGGTTTTGCAGCCCCTATAATTTTAGGTTAAGCCTTTAATTTAGTTTTAGTTTTAAGTTTCATCTTAAAATCTAATCAATACCCTCTCTTCCAGGCTCCGGCTGTGAGGGATACCGCACTGGCAACCCTGCGGGCCTGGGTCGGCGGTTTTGGGAAGAACGCCGCCAAGGGTATGCCCTACATTCTCGAAAAGAAGTTGGCGGTACTGATCTTCCCCGGAGGCAAGGCTACAGGCTACGTCGACCCAGCAGAGGCGGCCCCGACTATCGCTTTCATTCAGCAACAGCTCGCTGCCTCGTTGACGGATCAAGGCCAGGACATCTCCTCGGAAGTCGCGACATTGGACATTAATATTGAACCTATGGTAGGTGTAGACGACCTGTTGGTCGAGGTAGGTACGTTGGACGCCCAAGGGATGCCCTTGGGTGCCACTGGATCTTCTACCCCTGCAACCTCTCCATCCTTCCAAGGCTTTACAGGCACAGAATTATATACTTCTCCTGACGCTTCCGTTAGACCCAAGGTCAAAGGTCAAGCAGTAAAAACCTTGACTAAGACGTCGTCGTCGTCTAAAAAGACGGCGTCGGCGTCATCTTCTTCTCGTAAGTCTCCGGCTAGAAATCCCGGAGCAGAGAGATCTAAAGCTTCTGGGTCCGGCTCTAAGTCCTCTAGGAGTAGATCCTCCAGGGAGAGATCACACACTCCAGCGGAGTCGACAGTTCCACTTCCTTTGGTTCCGGTTCAGAGCCATCCTTCCACCTCCGCAGCAGCTCCGGCCTTGGATTCCAACGCTGGTCTGTTGCAACAAGTGGGCGATCTGGTTGGTTCTCTGAAAACCAGCATGGAACAAATGATCTCCCGGTTGTCTGATAGGATCACCTCTCAGGACAACATTATAGCCGGACTGAGCCAAGCTCCACTATCTTCTCCCCCACCTTTCAGCACAGGGGGAGCCCAATTACCCCCGTATGACTCTCTACCTCCGTTCTCAATGAACAATCCTTGGAGAGTAGCGTCATACGCCCCCTTCCAAGACGGACTTATCTCTATCCCGGAATGTGGAACTCGGAGGATTGAAGACTTCGAGTTCTACCCGGAAGACCTTCAGCCTCCGTTCATCGGCTACGCCAGGCTCACCGCCTCGGCATGACTCGGGACGATAAGTACCGAAAGAGGACAGTCCTCTATTCACGAGACCAGGCTCAGAGAGAATGGCTCAGGTGTCTAGAGGACATGGATTGTTCCAATACAAAGATTCAACCATTTAAGAGTCCTTTTACGATCTTTACAATGGAAGAGAGTACCCCGCTCCCTTTCTTGACAAAGATCGCAACAACCACCATTCCAGCAGCCCAGAAGGGGGATTCCATGCCATCTCAGCTGAAAGAAGCGGACCCTACGTCTCCTTTACTTCCCTCAGCCGGTGAGTTGTGGGAAGATCTGCCCAACACCTTTTCAGCGGGCAAACTCAAACCGGACTGTGCTATGGAGCAGTTTGGTGAGAAGCTACCTAGGCTTCCAGATAGCCTTATTCAGGCTGAATTTGATGCTAAATCGAGGTTAGCCAGGTCTATTAATACCATGGCCATAACCGAGGTGGCTACCATTTCCTATGGTTCTGAGCCACTCTTTAAGCTTCTTACCAAGTCTCTGACTCAAACGGTGCAGTCGGATATGTTTGAGTTCGCCACGGCTAGGACGAATTGTAGGAAACATGTCCTCCAAGAAGCAACAATTCGGCACGAGCCGAATAAATTGCTTACATCGAGCATCTGGGGAGCAGACCTCTTCCCAGAGGCGATGGTGAAGGAGGTCCAGGCAGAGGCTACGAGATTAAACCAAAGCCTTAAAGATCGTTGGGGTCTTACAGCCAAGAGACGCCAAGATCAAGTGGTCAGAGGTAAGGCTCAAAGGAAACCCAGACGTTTCCAGCCCTACCAGAAGAAAGCAGCCACGCTTTACTCAGCAGGTTCCAGCTGTCCCGTTGGTGCAAGCAGCCCAACCTCTACCTCCAAGGCTCAGTCGCAGCCAATCTATGTTATTTCCCCCCAGCCTCAACCCTCCACCTCTTACGCTCTCTCTCCAGCCTACAATCAAGTCTTCGAGGGTCAGGCTTCCCAGAAGTATGACCGCTCGGGTAGGGGAGGCAGAGGTAAGCGATCCTTTCGTGGGAGAGGATCGGGAGGGTCCTTAATAGAGGAAAACATTTCAGGGGAGGCGAGGAGGCTAACCAAAAACCAATGAGGAATTTTCCAGGTATGGAGGGAAGGCCTGTTTGTCACTTCCGCCACCGGTGGAACTTCAGCAAGTGGGCGCAGAGCATTGTGTCAAAAGGCCTGGGTTGGAGCTGGATAGCGAACCCACCCCCATCCAGACCTTTCCGCCAACTTCCATCCAAAGAATTGACGGAGTATGCGGAGGACCTCCTTCAGAAAGGAGCTATAGCGAGAGTCAACAGGTTAAAATTTCAAGGACGCTTATTCAGCGTGCCAAAGAAAGGCTCACAAAAAAGAAGGGTAATCTTAGACTTGTCCCGCTTAAACTTAGCCATTCGCTGCGACAAGTTCAAGATGCTCACGATCTCGCAGGTACGGAACCTTACTTCCCCGTGGGGCCGTCACCCACCTCTATCGATCTTACAGACGCTTACTATCATATCCCTATTGCAAGACCACTTCCGTCCGTATTTGGGCTTCAAGATAGGAGACCAGACGTTCTCCTTCAAGGTAGTTCCTTTCGGGCTCAACGTAGCACCCAGGGTGTTCACGAAGTTGGCGGAAGTGGTGGTTCAACAACTAAGGTCGCAAGGGGTTATGGTAGTAGCGTACCTCGACGATTGGTTAATCTGGGCTCCAACAGTCGAGGAATGCCACAAAGCAACACTGAAAGTGATTCAGTTCCTGGAATATCTAGGTTTTCAAGATAAACAGGACCAAGTCAAGACTCACTCCAGAGTCAAACTTTCAGTGGCTGGGCATTCAATGGAATCTATCCTCCCATACTCTGTCGATTCCATCAACCAAGAGGAAAGAAATAGCGAAGTCAGTCAAAGCAATTTCTGAGTCACAAACTGGCGTCGAGAAGAACTCAGGAAGGATCCTGGGCTCACTCCAGTTTGCATCAGTGACAAACATCTTGATGAAAGCCAAACTGAAAGACCTAACCAGAATCTGGCGCTCACGAGCAAATGTCAGGTCCAGGGACAAGTTATCCTCAGTCCCTCAGATTCTACGGAATCGACTTCGCCCGTGGGCAAAAGTCAAGAACTTATCGATTTCAGTACCCCTTCAGTTTCCTCCTCCGGGATTACCATCCACACAGACGCTTCATTAAGCGGTTGGGGAGGATATTCCCAGTTCAAAAAAGTTCAGGGAACTTGGTCACTTCAGTTCCGTCAGTTCCATATAAATGTACTGGAAGCAATGGCAGTGTTCTTGACTCTAAAAAGGTTACGTCCGCCAAAGTACTCCCACATAAAGCTAGTCTTGGACAGCGCAGTGGTGGTACATTGTATAAACAGGGGAGGCTCCAAATCGCGCAATCTAAATCATGTCATGGTAGCCATCTCTCCCTGGCGGACAAGTTCGTTGGCTCTCCTCCACCCATATAGCTGGAGTGAGAAACGTCATAGCAGATGCTCTATCCCGATCAGTACCTCTAGAGTCGGAATGGTCACTGGACAACAGTTCGTTCCAATGGATTCTTCAGAGAGTTCCAGGCCTACAAGTGGATCTCTTCGCATCCCAAGCGAACCACAAAACTCCCATGTTATGTGGCCCCCAACCTGGACCCTCTCGGGCCTATGCCACGGACGCCCTGGCCCTAGACTGGAAACAACTGGGAGAAGATTTATGTCTTTCCTCCAGTGAATCTTCTCATGAAGGTATTGAACAAACTTAGGACATTCAAGGGTCAATGGCTCTAGTAGCCCCAGACTGGCCGAAGAGCAATTGGTACCCTCTAATTCTGGAACTGGGTCTTCGCCCTCTTCGGATTCCCAGTCCCAAGCTCTCCCAGTCAGTACAAACGAAGACTGTGTTCGCTTCCTCAGGAATTCTCAAAACCCTAACTTTATGGATTTCATGAAGTTTGCTGCAAAAGGGATGCGAATATTGACCCTCAAAATATTCTCTTCTTGGAATCCGTAAAAGGGATTCAACTTTAAGACAGTATGATGCTGCTGTCAAAAAGTTAGCAACCTTCCTGAGAGAATCAGATATTAGAATCATGACAATCAATTCAGCTATATCCTTTTTCAGGTCTTTATTTGAAAAAGGCTTAGCAGCTAGCACCATTACGACAAACAAGTCAGCCTTGAAAAAAGATTTTCAATTTGGTTTTCAACATAGACTTGACAGACTCCTACTTCTCGTCTATTCCCCAAGGCGTGTGCTAGACTTAGACCTTCTGTAAGGCCTACGTCAGTGTCATGGTTCTTAAATGATGTTCTAAAGCTGGCTTCAGAAACTGATAATGACACATGGTTCTTTTATAATGCTCTTAAGAAAAACTCTATTTTATTAAGCTTGGCATCAGGAGCTAGAATTTCAGAACTGTCGGCATTATCCAGAGATCCGGATCATATTCAGTTCCTTCCCACAGGGAAGTACTATTTCTTTCTCCGGAACGTAGTTTTATAGCTAAGAATGAAGATCCTTTGATGAGGTGGGAGCCATGAAGGTACTACCCCTTCCACAAGATATATCTCTTTGCCAGTATCGACCTTACGAGCCTTTCTGTCTAGGACCTCCTCATCCTCATCGGGTCCTCTCTTTAAGAGAGAAAAGGTGGTACTTTATCTATTAAAGCATCAGGCAGCAAATCCTGTACTTTATTAAACAAGCCAATCCTGACTCCTTTCCAAAAGCACATGATGTCAGGGCAGTAGCCACCTCAATTAACTATTTCCAACATATGAACTTCGATGAGTTGAAAAAATATACTGGATGGAAATCGCCGACAGTATTTAAACGTCATTACTTAAAGTCCTTGGAAGCTCTGAAATTTTCAGCAGTGGCGGCGGGTAACATAGTTTCCCCAGACTCTGCCTCAATCTTTAGTAGAAGATCCAGTCCTCCTTTCTACCTGTCTCACCCAACAGTTCGTCTATTCCTGCCTTGTTCATCTACGGTTACCTTGTGTCTTAGCTGCTTTTATGATGATATGGTGGGTGTCCCTTATTTTTTTGCTAGGGACACTCACAATCGATTGTATATATTGATCTCTTGGATGTGATCCCCTTTTATTTTTATGCTAGGGGATACATCTTATCTGTAATGGTTACGGGTTTTGTATATTAAGTTATATACATTCCTTTATATATTATTATTATTGAAGTTTGTTCTGTTTAACTTATTGTCTTAATTGCTTTTAGAGTTCTTTGATACATATCAATACACAGATACTATTTCTGAACATATATGCCATCTTAGCCCTGTATATATGTAAATTACCTTAAGTTAAGAAATATTTATTAGCATTAAGTTTAATTTAAGCAATATTTCTATTTTTTTATCTTGTGTATATGTATCTTTATTAGCAATTATATTCTTTTATTTTATTTTATCTTTATTTGAGACCTCTTTTTTTGTTTTGGGGGGGGGTGAATTTTGTTTACAATCTTGTGCTATTTCTCTGGTACGATTTCGCGCAGCGACACGAGCTGAGCCCGAGAAAAGGGATTTTGACGTAAGGAAAAATCTATTTCTGGGCGATTGGCTCGTGTCGCCAGCGAAATCCCACCCTACCCATCCCATCGCTCAAGATTGTCTGCTAAACTTCAAGATGGCCAACCAGAGGCGCAGCAGTCGGCAGCATGGGATGGAGTAGTAGTAGTTGCTGCCCACTCTGTGGGTCGGCTCTCCTCTTGTGGGGATTTTGTAGTGGGAGATTTCTATTGGCATTTGGCTCGTGGTAGTGGTCTCACTCGCCATAGTGTTCATACCGACACCCTCTTGGAGGGTGAGCGAGTCAGTTGTACTGACCTTTTTCTTTATTTATTTATTCTCTGGTATGTGTTAGTACATTTACCCTAGAAATAATAGATTAAAGGATATTTCGTTGGCGACACGAGCCAATCGCCCAGAAATAGATTTTTCCTTACGTCCAAAATCCCTTTCATTATTACATATTTGAAAATATTAATAAACACATGCATCTACCATAAAAATTCTCTTATCACAGTAAGAGAGAGGAGTTATCCTTATGTAAGTGAAATGGAAAGGTCATTTTTATCTCTTAAAAATACTACCACATACGAATTTTTTAATTACAGTTTTATTATTATTATTGTTATTATTATTATTATTATTATTATTATTATTATTATTATTATTATTATTATTATTATTATTATTATTCAGAAAATATCAATAAACATTTTACATACTAGTATCATAAAAATTCTTTCATCTCAGTAAAGAGAGAGAGTGTGTGTGTGTTTATCTCTCTGTTCTCTCAGAAAATACTTATATCGCTTCCAGCGAAACAGAGGGAGGGAGTTACCACTATGACATACATATCCTGTGTGGCAAAAGAGAGTGAGAGAGAAATTTCATGAACACTTGGTGGCAATAGCACAACAGCTGCTCCCCCACCTCCCATTATACTTGATATGTTTGACAGTTTTAGCACCTGGAGTTTGAAAAAGAAGACTGGGATTTCCTTCATTCTTACATAATTTTTCAAATTTATAAACTAAACTCTTACTAATTCACTTTAGTATATTTTTAATGAATTGATGTTATTGCTGTATACATATTAATATTTGAAAATATGAAATCAATTATTTATCATACAAAAAAACCATACATCTCTGTAGGAGAGAGAGAGAGAGAGAGAGAGAGAGAGAGAGAGAGAGAGAGAGAGAGAGAGAGAGAGAGAGAGAAGAATTATTATTTTTACTATGTGATATCATTTAATCTTATTAAACTTACTAACACAGTATTAATCAGTATTAATATTTGAAAATTAGTAAATCATTTTTGTACCATAAAAATGCATTTAGTCATGAAAATAACATCAAAATACACTAATTGGTGGTGGTTTTTGCCGGAAAATCCCGCGAATAGGCGAATCCCCAGCAAATAGTGGGTAGATATGGTACAGAGAGAAATCTACAATCAGTGAGTCCGCGAATCCGGAGAACGTGAATACGGGGAACACTGTACTTCATTATTAATATGATACTATGTAGGTCAGACAAAAAAAAACAGAACCAAATTTTTCGTTTTTTTAATAAATAAACAAAGTCTTTCGCTTTATTATTAAATACAGTACACATTCTTTCGTTTTATTAATAAATACATACAGTGCACTCTACTATGTCTTTGTTTATGTTGACGGCCGTCGTCTGCAGGGCACACCACCCCACGCAATGGCTGCCTCCGCTAGATGATCCTGATATGCGGGTGATTTGAAAACAACACTCATGCGCCAATTTGCATTAGTAAATAGAAATTTTTGCATTTTTACAACATTTTAATATATTTTCTAGCTTGCGTTACTTAAACACACGTTAATTGAGAGGTGACTATATCTCCTTCCAGTTTACTATTTGAGCGAGTGGAAAATATTTTGTTTTTCACTGAACACATTTAGAATTTTCTAAACTTATCTAAACTGTAACTTTGTTGGCCACCCTCATTCCAGTCATCATAAACACTCTTTGAATAGTATTAGAGTAATAGAATTTAATGTTATCATTGCTATTGCAGTATGAAGAGCTGATTGAACAGTTCAAGACCATCCATAGAGAATATGAAGCACTTAAGAACAGTGGTTTCTCCACAGCTGAGCTACGAAGGGACATATCTGCTATGGAAGAAGAACGGGACTTGGTTCATCGAAGAATAGAGCGCATGAAACAAAAGGTAATTTTACTTTGATTTTTTTTTCATATTAACATGCAAATGTGAGATTAAAGCATTAGTATTGTTTGCTCTCATTACTAGTTGTTTTAGATAAATTTAGTATATACTGTCTGAGTTTTATGATGTTAGTTGCATTTCATTTCTTGCATGTTAATGTTAAATGATGAATTTTTATTTGCTGATAATGATGCATCATTGGGGTACGTGGTTAAATTTAAGGGAACTACAAGCAGTCAGCTTTTGGCTGGGGTTCCATTGCTGACAAAGCCCCGTAACCCAAAACGACATAAACTTGAACATCATAATAATAATGGGAATAAATGGCGTTGTAAGCACCATAAAAGTGGCTATAGTTCCGTGAAATCGCTTACGGTACTGAAAAATAAGGTCAACGGGACTGTGAGCCATGTGTCATAAAGTTGGAACACTGTAAACCAAGACCACTGTTACCCGGGGACTGTCTTACATTGTGAATTACTGGTATTGGGAAATAGAAAGTGTAAGGAAATTATACTTAAGTACTGTGCTTTGAAGCAATAATTGATGTAATGTATAACTCATTTGGACACTCATGCAGGGCGATCCCATAAATTTTGTGCATGTTATGAATATTTTTGGAACTTATGGTTATTGACATCACTGACTTTCTAACAATGTGTAATTTTGTACATTATTGTGCATGTGAATTTGAAAACAGTAATCAGATGGTTATTATCTGCTGGCTTGATCTGTCATCATCACTTTCCGCAATAGTTTTTTACTCCAAATTCCATGTTGGCACAATATAGTACACATATAGATCCAGTAATGTAATACCATATAAGTAACTTATCAAGTAAAAACATAGCTAAACTTTCTACTCGCACAGCAGCTTTTTGGAAAATTTGCTGTAGCTCTTTTACTGTTTTATGTAGGGGACAGATCCCACCAACTATTGGAACACATGGGAAACAACAAGTTTTTGTTACCTGATTAGCTTTTTTGAATTAGTTCTCTAGTTTTCCAGCACTTGTTATGATTCTCATTCAATATGCAGTAAATACAGGGGGCAAGAATGTAACAAGGAGAACACTTTTAATTAATATGCTGATTGGGATGAAAGACAATGGAAAGTGCTTAAATCTCACTTAGATAAATCAGAGAGGGATAGGAAGAGGAAAGCAGTTTTTCAAGCAGAAAGACATTTCTTATCCTAGAAACTTCCTAAACCTAGTTTAAAAGTTAGCCCTGCTATTTCTTTTACTCCTATTCCTGTTTTTTCTCCTAATTCTGGGCCTCCTACTATTCATCCACCTACTCCCGTGCCAGAGACCCGTGCTTCCGCCCCTAATCATTCGATAAGAAGATTGGTATTGTAGTGAGCACAGTGGCAGAATTGGGAGCATCACTGAAAGTGATTATGGGTAAAGTATTCACCATAAAACTGATGGGTAACAGTGTAGGTGGCTACCCATACCATCTGTTCTCCTAGACAAAGGTCCCTGTCATACTCCCCTGAACCTAGGAGGAAGCATACCTGAAGTCTAGGGGAGCCTGATGGTTTTTGCCCACAGCTAGTAGTCACTCCCTCAGTTGAGCCTGTTGCACGATCCCAGGTGGCGACAGACAGCTGTTGGAGAGGCATCTCTTGGAGGTGTATCAGTTGTCTTCCAATTCCAGCAATTCCAGCGCTGACAGGAGGTGCCGAAAATGATACCTAGATTCTTCACGACTGCTTAACTGCCCTTCAGATGATGTGGGTCAACGTTCAGATCATCTTCCAGTTAACCCTTAAACGCCGAGCCGGTATTTCCGAAAGTGTCTCCCGTATGCCAGCAGCGTTCGCTAGTGAGCACTGAAGTGGAAAAAAAGTTTTTTTCAACAAATCACAGCACGCTTAATTTTCAAGATTAAGAGTACATTTTTGGCTCCTTTTTTTGTCATTGCCTAAAGTTTAGTATGCAACCATCAGAAATGAAAAAAATATAATTTTCATATATAAATATTGGAATATATGACAGCGTGAAAAAAAAATCATATATAATTGTATACAAATTGCGCTGAGCAAAACGGTTAAAGCTATTGAGTTAATTATTTTTTCGTTGTATTGTACGCTAAATTACGTTGATTTTGGTATATAACAAATTGTAAAGCGATCAAAGACACAGAGAAAATATTATCACAATATGATGCATGAATTCATAACGCGAGGACATAAAAAAAAGTTTTCAAAAATTCACCATAAATCAAAATATTGTGCTAGAGACTTCCCGTTTGTTGCAAAATGAAGGTAATTGGTTGACTATTAGTAGACTGTAAGTGTTGTAGCTTACAATTGCAGTTTTCGACCATTTCGGTCGAGTTAAATTTAACCGAAGGTCGAATTTTTCTATTTATCGTTGTTTATATGAAAATATTTCAAAAGTGATAAAAGCTACAACCATGGGTTGTTTGTTGTTGTATTCTACATGAAATTGTGCACATTTTCACATATAAAACTTTATGTAACGGCTAATATAAAACGTTGCAAACATTACGACAATCGAACGAAAAAATTTTGATTTTTTTGGAAGAGTTACTGGGCGGACGTAAGGAAAAAGTTTTTTTCATAAATTCACCATAAATTGAAATATTGTGCTAGAGACTTCCAATTTGTTGCAAAATAAAGGTAAATGGTTGAATATTACTACAATGTAATAGTTTTAGCTTACAATTGCGCTTTTTTACCATTTCGGTCGAGTCAAAGTTGACCGAAGGTTGAAATTTTGGCACTTATCGTTATTTATATGAAAATATTTCAAAACTGATAAAGCTACAACCATGGATTGTTTTTTTTTGTTGCATTCTACATGAAATTGCGCACATTTTCATATATAAAACCTTATGTAACGGCAAATATGAAACAGTGCAAACATTACGACAATCGGACAAAAAAATTTATTATTTTTTCGGAAGAGTTACCGCACGGACGTAAGGAAAATGTATTTTTCAAAAATTCACCAAAAATCGAAATATTGTGCTAGAGACTTCCAATTTGTTGCAAAATGAAGATAAATGATTTAATATTACTATAATTCAAGAGATTTGGCTTATAATTGCGTTTTTCGACCATTTCGGTCGAGTCACAGTTGACCGAAGGTTGATATTTTGACATATCCTTATTTATATGAAAATATTTCAAAACTGATTAAAGTTACAACCATGGGTTGTTTATTGTTGTATTCCAAATGAAATTGCGCACATTTCCATATATAAAACATTATGTAATGACTAATATAAAATGGTGCAAACATTACGACAATCGGATGAACAAATTTCTGATTTTTTTCGAAAGAGTTACCGCACGGACGTAAGGAAAAAGTTGTTTTCATAAATTCACCATAAATCGAAATATTGTGCTAGAGACTTCCAATTTGTTGTAAAATGAAAGTAAATGATTGAATATTACTAGAATATAAGAGTTTTAGCTTACAATTGCGTTTTTCGACCATTTCGGTCGAGTCAAAGTTGACCGAAGTTTGAAATTTTGGCACATCGTTATTTATATGAAAATATTTCAAAACTGATAAAAGCTACAACCATGGGTTGTTTTTTGTTGTAGTCTACATGAAATTGCACACATTTTTATATATAAAACTCTATGCAACGGCTAATATAAAATGGTGCAAAAATTATATCAAAGTGACGAAATAATTTCCGAGATGTGTCGCTGATGCTTTTTAGTGTGAGAAGAAAGAATTTCGTGCCTGTGTAATGATTGTAAACAAAACAACAGCTTGATCCGTTAACTCCCAGCATCCCTCAAGGTGCGTGATTCAAAAGTTTTTGCCAAGTAGGCCTATAACTATTTTTCCGCGAATTTTTAAAAAAACTTTTTTGTGTTGACGTTTCATACGTCAATTAAGCACCCAACAGACAATTTTCGTTGACGTTTAATACGTCCAATAGGCGTTTAAGGGTTAAGCGGTAGTTATCCCAGTTTTTACCGATGGATCCAAAACCAGTGCAGGCACTGGTTTTGGCATAGTTTTTCTGTCCTTTGAGCATAGTTGAAGGCTCTCAAGTAATACAGCTGCATTTACTGCAGAATTATATGGAATTTTAAATACTGTCAAAGAAGTTTTAAAAAGTAATGATAAAAATTTTATTGTATACTGTGACTCTAGAAGCGCTCTAAAGTCACTGAAAAATTTTTATTCCAAACATCCTGTAGTTGTAAGTATTTTAGAATGGTTATTTTTAGCTAAACGGAGGGGTTTTAATATTGAATTTTGTTGGATTCCAGCACACGTTGGAATATCTGGGAATTAACGTGCTGATGCAGATTTAGCCTAGATCATTTAATCTGCTGTGAAGAGATTTTATATCCTCCAATTAGTGAGAAGCATAAAGTACTTTGGCAAAATATTTGGTCTAATTTAACTACTAATGTAAAAAATGAGAACAATTGCACCTGCAATCAATCCTTGGCTGAACAATTTTATACCCAGAAGGTTTGAAATGGCTCGGTGCCGCCTGCGTATTGGACATACTAGGCTGACACATTCCTACTTGATGAGTCGTGATCACAAACCATAATACTGTGAAGACTGCCTAGTTCCACTAACTGTTATGCACTTATTTGGATTTCTTTTTACCACTGGTATTTTAGATAAACTATAATGCTTGTGTGTACCTTGCTTTTATTCTTATTGAAAGTGTATATATATATATATATATATATATATATATATATATATATATATTATATATATATATATATATATACTATGTATATATATACAGTGGTACCTCGAGATACGAAGTTAATCCGTCCGAGGCGGCCTTCGTATCATGAGTTTTTCATATCTTGAACCGCATTTTACATGTAAAATGCCTAATCCGTTCCAAGCCCTACAAAAACACCCCAGTAAATTATATTTCCAGGCTTTACAACACGTGTTCTAGGGTTACGACACCGATCCAACGGAAGAAATATGACTCCAAAAAGGCAAAATACTGTGCATTCTTGAGTAATATTCCACTGCATGTAATGTTCAACCCCATTTTTACTGCTTATATTTGGACCTTAGCATATGTCCCTTAGCAATAAGCCTAGCCTATGTTAGCAGTTGCTACTGTAGCCTAGTCTATGATTCTGACATCTAACCTAAGAAGCTAAAAGCTAGAATATGCCAATAAAAATGTATAAAATAACTCAGTATGTATACCTCATTTCAAATAAAATTATTAAATTAATTATTAACTAAATAATACCAAAAAAAAAAAAAAAACTTCCAACCGTTTGTTTACATTCAGCTCTTACGAGTACCGAACGACCGCCAAGCAATCACTTTTCCTAGCACACAGTAAGGCATAAATTTTCATTAGTATCTCTCTTCAACTAATGAAACTACCAAACAGTATAATAACCATTCATTTCTATTCTTTATTCTATCTTTACCTAATGGAGATACCGAGTTACTGATAGCTATAATGAAACATATATATATATATGTAATATTAAACCAGAAGAAGAATTCTAGAAAATACGTATTTGTTGGCTTCGATGATAGTAGTCTGATGATTTATATTTTATGATATCTAATTCACACTTTTTTTTATTAAATATATTGCATGTACTCATTTCAAATAATTGTTAAGTAACCAATAACTATAATAAACAATCAAAAAAAAAAAAAAAGCTTCCAAACTTCTGTTTACATTCAGCACTTACGAGTACTGTACGATTGCCAAGCAATCACTTTTCCTAGCACACAGTAAGCCATAAATTTTCATTATCTCTCTTCAACTACTGAAACTACCAAACAGTATAATAACCATTCATTTCTATTCTTTATTCTATCTTCACCTAATGTTTTTTTTTATTAAATGTATTGCATGAATAAGTTTTTCAATTTACAGCATCCTTTTACCAATAGAATACATAGACCACAAGGGTAGATGCTGACCAATAGGATAACAGGATCTTATGGTGACTAGCATCAGGAACCAATGGGAGAGCGGGAGGATGGTGGCGAGTTTACTCAGTTGGTGGCACGCGAGTTTTAAAATTGTTCTCGGTGGTCTGGGGACTATACAGCAACAACCTTTCGTAACTTGAACTATTTTCATATGTAGAGCCAGACGTATTTGCTTTCGTATCTAGAGTTTTTCGTAAGTTGAGCCTTTCGTATGTCGAGGTACCACTGTGTATATTGCATATATATATATATATATATATATATATATATATATATATATCTATATATCTATATTATATATTTATATATATATATATATATATATATATATATATATCTATATTATATATATTATATATAATATATATATATATATATATATATATATATATATATATATATATATATATATATATATATATATATATATATATATATATATATATATATATATATATATGTATATATACATATATATATATATATATATATATATATATATATATATATATATATATATATATATATATATATATATATATATATAATATATATATATATATATCTATATATATATATATATATATATATATATATATATATATATATATATATATATATATATATAATATATATATGACAGTGTTACCTCGAGATACGAAATTAATCTGTTCCGAGGCGGCCTTCGTATAATGAGTTTTTCGTATCTTGGAACACATTTTACATGTAAAATGGCTAATCCGTTCCAAGCCCTTCAAAAACACCCCTTTAAATTTCATAATAAAGCTAAATTGACCTATAAACAATGAAATACTACAACAATTTGGGGACCATTCAATACCTAAATTAAGAATAAAAAATCGAAAACCTGTAAATAAAGTGAATATTAGTGTACAAGAAATATTATTACTGTAACGCAAAATGTGGAAGCTTACCTTCAGAGTGAGGCTATCTCCGATAGTGGCGGCAGAGGAGGAGGAGGACAAACGGCAGATAACGTACGTACACTTAACTTTACGAAAACACACAAAAAATTTTATGAAAACCATAAAACTAAAATTTACGAAACACCTTAACAAAACTGTAATACTTAACTTACAGAAATCTAGAAATTACGTAAACATTTTTAATTTTTTTTTATTTTTAACTTTTTTTTTTACTTTTACGTAGGTTTTTTTTTTTTTTTTTTTTTTTTTTTTTGGTTTTTTTTTTTTTTTTTTTTTTTTTTTTTTTTTTTTTTTACAGAATTTCAACTTCATCACCGCTTTCAACGTTTCTGTTTTCATCGCTTGGTTCTTCCTTTTTTGCTTTCAACTTTGTTTTTTATCACTTGGTTCTTCCTTTTTGCTTACTCCTGCTAATGCTGGAGGCCTCTTTAAAAAATAACGATCCAAGGAAGATTGCTTCTGCTTACTTTTCACAATGTTTCTGAAATGACTCGAGCAAACGTCATCTAACTGCGCAAGCATACGACCTGTGTGAGCCTTTTCAGGTGTCTTTTTTTTCGATAAACATTGCACTTTATGAAAAGCGCCTAGAATATCCTTAATTTCTGCCGTTGTCATAGCTCCTCCTCCTCTTCCTCGCCGCTGCTAGAGAACTCCTCTTGAACGACGTTAAGTTGCATGGCCTCCAACTCCTTCAGGTCATCCGTCGTAAGCTCCTCTTGGTGCTCCTCAAGAAGGTCGTTGATGTCGTCCTCGTCGACGACCAGCCCCATGGACTTGCCGAGTGCAACGATTTCATCAAGATCTGGTTCCAAAACAGTTTTGGGATCATCAACTGTTTCTGACTCTGCAGTACCAGCTTCGCCCACGTTGAATCCCTCGAAGTCTCTGGCGGATACGGCATCAGGCCAGAGTTTCCTCCACGAGGAATTCAAGGTTTGCCTCGAAACCTCCTGCCAAGCTAGGTCAATGAGTCTGATGCAAATGACGATGGTCGAAATGCTCCTTCCAAAATTGACGCAAGAGTGAGGTTTGTGGTACGGTGATGTCGAAACATCTCTTGAAAAGATGTTTCGTGTACAGCTTCTTGAAGTTCAATATCACTTGCTGGTCCATGGGCTGGAGGAGAGGGGTGGTGTTGGGCGGAAGAAAAAGAATCTTAACGAAGGAATACTCTGCTAGGATATCTTCCTCGAGGCCAGGAGGGTGGGGAGGGGCATTGTCCAACACCAGC
>NC_061100.1:58052763-58057763 GCF_015104395.2 Macrobrachium nipponense
TCAAGATAGAGAATGACTTCATGCTGATGGTGGACTTGAAGGATGCATATTTTCAGATACCTATCCACAAATCCTACCACAAGTACCTTCTACTTCGTCCTCACAGAGACGGTCTAGCAATTCAGAACCTTCTGTTCCAGCCTCTCGACTGTTCCCCAGGTGTTCACGAGAGTGTTCGACCTGGTCTCAACTTGGGCGCATCCGTACGGGATACGTTTGAGGTATCTCAACGATCATCTGGTCCTAGTGAACTCCCATTCACGGATTTTACAGGACAGGAATTGACACCTTGAGTTTACTGGGGTCTGAAGACCCAGATAATTCACAAGAAGTCTGATTTTGAGCCCAAGCAGGGGATGAGGTACCTGTGCATGCTGATAGACAAGAGTTCCCCTCAAACTCTAGTACTAGCATGTTCAGGTGAGCAGTGAGGCGGTTTCTGTCTTGACAGGAAGAACCTTCTTGGCTGTGGCTCATCGTGATACATCACCTGTCATCCCTGAAGAGTCGGATGCATCAACTGAGGATGAGACACACACCGAGAGCAGTTGCAGACGGCAGAGGTGTGAGAGCTTCATGACAAACACCTTCACATGAACGTCCTGAAACTCAGGGAGCCTTCCCGGTTCTCCAAGAGTTTCAGGAACGTGTGATAGGATGCTCTGTGGCATTACACTACAGTAGTGGCACACTTCAATAAGCAAGAGATGTACCTCACTCGAGCTTCATCTTGACAGTGTTGGTGATGGGCAACAGCACACTTGATAGAGCGGTCAACCAGATGCATTCCAGACAAGAGGAATGTAATGGCAGACAAGCTCAGCGCCAGAATCAGGTGGTAGGGACCGAACAGTCTTTTCACCAAGATGTGGCGGAAAGGTTGTTCAGCCTTTGGGGGCATCCAGTCATAGACTTGCTCACCACCCAGCTCAACAGGAAGCTAAAGACCTTCCCTTCTGTTGTTCCAGACCCATAGGCAGCTACAGAGGATGCATTCCAACATCCATGAAACATCCTCGAAAGTTTACACCTTTCCCCCATTGTTTCCAGATTCAAGCAGGGACCGACACTCTGATCACCCCAAATCTTTGGAGGACTCTGGTGGCACTCAAATGCCCTCAGGCCATTTGATTCCCAGACTTCAGGCTCTTCTCTCCAAGACACAGAGAGATTCCCCCATGGCAGAACTGCTGTGCCAGCCACAGGCCAAATGGTACCTTGTCTTCCCTGTGTCTTCAATGCTGGGAGATATCCATCATCTCTTGCGAGCGAGACTATTTCTTGCTGAGCAAACAGATGGCAGGAGGCCTCAGACAGCCCTCTGCAGGATACCAGGGAAAGTGGGCCGTCTTCTGTGGTTGGTGTTGTAGACAGGGTATCTCTCTGGTCAGAGCCACTCTTCAACAGGTCGTAGCTTTCATCCTCTCCCTTCCCTAGAGAAGCTCTCTCCTGTCTCAGCTGTAAGACTACAGAGCCACACTGGCCGTAGTCTTGAAGCTGAAGGGTATTGATATCTCGTCTTCTTCGAGATATCATTACTCATAGAACTTATAGAGGTCTTGCCCACCCAGGATCTCAGACCTCCTGAGTGGGACGTGAATTTCGTGCTGCAGAACCTGACTGCGCCCCATTCGACCCCCTTCGAGAGTACTCAGGCAGGGATCTGATCCTCGAGACCATCTTTCTGCTTGCCCTGGCATCGACGAAGACAGTTGGCGAATTACATGGTCTTTCTTATGATGTAATAGTGGATGGAGAACTGTTACACTTGACTTCGTCCCGAACTTCAGACCAAAGAATCTGAATCCATCAGTTCCCAACGCCAGATTCGAGTCCTTTACCACCCCCTCCCTGAGCAACTTCATTGATGATGATGGTTTCGAGAGACGACCAGGAAGATGTACTACTTTGCTGCTGACGATGACAGTATACTTTGTCAGAAGAATTTAATAAAGTCAGGGCCATTGCCCCGTTCCCTCACATTCTGTAGAACCTGTTGGTTTGGGATATTACCCACAGGTCCTTGGACACTTATCCTTGGGACCAGTGGTGTCTGCTCAACAAGTTGTGTAATTTACCTGGCTCCTTAACTGGACAGTATCACATCTCGCCTCATTGTACAGTATGATTGAGCATGACTGTGGAGTGGCTGGCTCACCTTTCACCTCTTTCATCCTACTCTTTCCCTTTGGGTAGAGAGTAACGTGGACCATTACATGCTGGACCGAGCAATTGATGCAGGTAAGACACTCCTTGGAGTAACCTATCTATTTTCATTGATTAGTTAATAGAAGTAATATCTGCCCCCTTCCCTTCACAAGGCAGGGAAGAGGGACCCGGACATAAGACAAGCTCATAACTTGTCTTTGCCTTAATGTCTCCAACACAATGGTTCTTAGCTTTCTCTTAAGGGGGACACATATTCTCCCTCTTTAGAGTAAACCCAGAAGAATTACTATGATCTTGTAGTTCTTTAATTCTGATCAAAAGTTAGTGGCTGGATTCCCTTCCTCATTCTTACAACCTGGAAGGAAATCTCAGGTAGGCTGAACCCCAGTTGGTTCACCGGAGACCACTTAGATTCCACCCACCAATCCTGTGGTAAAGGACTGAGGTTTTGTATATTGCGTAAGAACATGTCACAATTTTTGAAAGTACATTGTATTTTTCCTAGCTGTACAAACCCGAGGTCCTTTACACTAACTGCCCACCTTATGCCACCCCTCAATCTGCTACCTGGGCCAAAAGCAAATTGGAATGTTTACGTCCGATCAAAGGGACTACCAACAACCAGACCGTTAATTAACTACCTAATCGCCTTGTTAAAGAATTCAGCAGCCAAATCCAGGCTACGCCTTAAGTAATTCAGATATGTAGTAAAGGACCTTGGGTTTGTATAGCTAGGAAAAATACAATTTACTTTCAAAAATTATGATTTTATCGGGAATAACAGTTTTACATACAGAAAACAATGAGAAATATATATAAATGACTAATGAAATGAATAAATGAGCATTTAACATCACTCTTACCTTTATGGAAAACACCTGTTAGTGTATGGAAGACAGAGAGGAGGCGAGAGGGAGGAGATGTTATTGTTGGGAAAGGGAACCTCCCTCCATAAGGACTTCAGGTATCAAGGACCTATCTGGGGTTACTCCTCTTCCTTTTTTACTGGCACTATCTGAGGTTACTTCCCCTCTTCGTTTATTACTGGCACTAGGACCAGCTTGAGAGTTACTGGACCCCCATTGCACATCAAAACTGTTCAAAGACACATGTTTCTGGCATTTCTTTAAAATTTACCTAAAGTTAAACACGACATTGTCATGTAAATTTTCTGCAAAATTTTTTATATCATTTCACTTTGCAAACATGTCCTTAATCCCTGAAGTAGGCACGTTATGTATGCCCATTTGTTTTCAGAATTTTTCAAACCAGCCTCTTCTGGCCTTATATTCACTAACAGCAGCATTTTCTCACTGAGTTCGGCATGCAGCTTCCTCCAGCACTTTGATACAAGTTCTTTCTTAAATTGTATAGTGTTTCTCGCCTTTTTTTTTTACACAAGGGCTAGCACTTGGAACTTTCTTTGACCCCATGATGGCTTTTTTAGCAGTTGCACTTAAACAAAAAAGCACAAAAACAATGAACACAAATGCAGAATGGGTCACGAAATAAGATGGGATGCTTTGTTTGGGTGCTTGATACGGGGCCCGGTCACACGTTGTGCCCCGAATGGAGCATTTCCGAGTGTGCGAAAACCGAGGAAACATATGATAACCGAGGCAAGAGATCGTAGAAAAAAAGTCTACGAAAACTGAAACGTATGAAAATAGAGGCATACAAAAACCGAGGTTTGACTGTATAATTACTGGATAAGTCATATATCAAAAATTATTTTATTATTATAAAAATATAATTTTTCCATGCAGTGTATCAATCCATATATGCAAAGTCAGAAGAATATATATAAATGGGTAGATATATAGTGAAAGTATAAAACCTGATGAAGCATCAGCAGGGCTAGCAGCAAGGCAGAATATTTTTTATTATGAATTGGGGTTTGATGGCATATGGCATAATTATAATCATCATATGTATGTCATGACCAGTTTATTTAATTAGTACTCTCCTGTCCCTTCTTTTTTTCATTATTGAAAAATTTGATGTTGATATCTATTAATTAGGTCGAGGGAACTCCTAACAG
This sequence comes from Macrobrachium nipponense, assembly GCF_015104395.2. NCBI lineage: Eukaryota > Metazoa > Arthropoda > Malacostraca > Decapoda > Palaemonidae > Macrobrachium > Macrobrachium nipponense. Next base: position 58,056,974 of record NC_061100.1, read on the forward strand.
TGAATCTATGTTGGCATCTGCCAAAGCTTTAAGACTTGAAAGAGAGCGTCAGAAAGAAATGAAACAACATGAATCTGACCTTAAGGATGCTGTCCAGTTATCAGAACAAAGGTGTATGAGACTCCAAACTCAGCTGAAGGACATTCGGAAAGCTGGGATGGGCACCACGCCAGAAGGTATTTAGTAATTTTACACGCTTTAATTACATTCACTGTTTTGAAATGTTTTAGTTAGCATATTTCATAGATATATTATATATACAGTCCGGTCCCAAATTATGCGTGTTTGAATTGTGCAATTCCCCTTTTATGTGGTTGCTAGTTCTCAAAAATGGATTTTCTCTATCTGCGAAACCGTTCAAATTCTGCGAGTCACGCGCCGCAAAACATATCAAATCTATTGTCTTTTCAAGTATTTTAGATGTAGGGAGGTTTGCTGGTATAGAGAAGGGGTTTGGGGGGAGGGGGGGGGGAATGCTTGGAGGACTTAGCCAATAGCTAAGACGGAAGGTTCTGCCTCATGCATTTGTGATGTCATACCTCAGTGTGTATGAATGATCATTGCCATACGTATTATTCAGATCTGCGAAGTGTATTCTGATCAACCACACAATGAGCGCCTCAGTGGCGTGGTTGGTTTGGTGTTTGCTTCTCACCTCGGTGGTCGCGGGTTCGATTCTCGGCCATTCCATTGAGGAGTGAGAGATGTGTATTTCTGGTGATAGAAGTTCACTCTCGACGTGGTTCGGAAGTCACGTAAAGCCGTTGGTCCCATTGCTGAATAACCACTG
>NC_061100.1:58061857-58069357 GCF_015104395.2 Macrobrachium nipponense
TTGATGTTTTACTATTTATTTAAATAATTGTCTAGTGCACGCTTCGTCATCGTCTTCTACCAAAACAGTAGTTTCCTTAAAAACGTTGTGGTTAGGGACCGTCCGTTCCGATTGTGTGATGAAAGTGCCCCAGCGACTGTGGGTACAAGTGGGGTGTCGGATTATCACAGGAAATGGGAAGTTTGTTGACACAAAGCGACTCCCCAAACATCGAGATGGCGTCAATCTTCCAAAATATTCAAGCGTAAGTAAAAATTTTGAAAGCTTTTTGGTGAGATTTGCACTGCGTTGGACGCCCTTTTCACTACCCTCTGTTTAATGCTTTAAATTTGGCCTTAATTTCAAACTTTGAAGGAAATTACTTACTTCGAAAGGAGAGTAGAGGTCTTTAGCTCCGTCTCTCACCAACAAGAAGTTGCGACTGATGCCCATCTCCGGTGTCAGGACGCGTTATAAGTACTTTTTCGGAGGGTGGCATGCCGTGATTGTCGGTGAGTTGAGCACCCCATGCGGTGTTTACCCTACTCTGGGTTAGACAAAGTAATAGCCTGACAAGGATGATACATGCTAAGTTTTATATACCCTGTACATTCAAGTGTGAATAATTAATCATAATTTGCTTTTTTATTTTTTATTTATAATGAAGTAATACTATGTATTAGGCTTAAAAAGGACTTCATGCAAAAATTCTAGACTTTGTAAAGGCTATATTCCTGTTAAGTCTCATATAGCCTAGACCCTTGGGTGATATTAACCTAGCATAGGTAGTAGGATAACAAATAAAGTGGCAATCCCTTTTTTAAAGGAATATCCTGATATTAGCTTAAAATCAGCATAGCTGAATATCAGGCAAAATGGTCTTGGCTATTTTAAAGAGAAAAAACCTGTTTGCATGAGGATTATAGTTAAGAGAGAACTTAACAAGATCTTTTATGACCAGCTTAATGTGGATTATATTAGAAGTATTAGCCTATGCCAGCTAAAAACAATAGCTTGGGTTTAAATCAATTAGTTCATAGACTAGCCTAAATGGTCTAAATTTACTTCACTTGTTGAGTATAATGTCCAGTTACTATGATATGCTTTGTGACCCTTTGTTTTGTTTTCTCATTTATTCTACAAGGAATTTTGCCTGTATTACATGGATCACAGCGTTCTGCAAAGTGTGTTTATCCTAAGTGTGGCAGGGAAGTAGTTCACTGAAGAGTCCAGCACAGAAAGCAGCCTTGAATGAATCCCTATGTTACCAGTTTCACCTCCTGTAATCCATAGTCGATATTCCTCTTTCTTCTTAGAATTATGTTCTGCTGTGCATCCCACTATTTCTTTATTGCCTGTATTACAATGTTGCTCAAAATTTAGCTACCATTACCGGTATTTATTTTGGCTGTAGTGATCCACAGTAGCTATTCCTCTTGCTTCCCAAGGTTATGTTTGCCTGTGCATCCCAGTATTTCTTTATTGCCAGTAGTACCATACTGCTTAAAATTTGGATATCAGTATTTATTTTGGCTGTAGTGCCACAGTTACTATACATCCTACCAGTACCAAGAGTAGTACACTATATGTATATGTAATTAATTTGACCAACTAATGATTCCTTTTTTTACCTGCAAGTTAACAGTTTACATACTAGGAGCTTCAATTCATTCTAGAGATGTATAACTGTAATATTTGTAATAGCTCTCTGACATCATTTGTTTCATATTTTAATCACTATAGGCTTCACAGAAATGAGATTGGTATGTGTATTCCATGCCCACTTGAAGGCTGTGAGCAAAATTTTTTAAAATACTCCACATTTAGGAGCCACATTCACAGATTCCATAGAAATGTTGCTAACCAAGCCAAAATTGCAAAGTATGATGTTGAAAACTGTCATTTGAAGTGTGGAGTAGTACTTTGTGAATCACGTTGTTCAACTGTCCCTGATTTTCTTTGCCATTTGAGCTGTCATATTAGAGAAGGCACTAGTATATCGTGTCCTTTTAAAAATTGTTCTTCAACATTCTCAAAAAATACAAGCTTTTCATCTTATATAGGGAGGAAGCATGGAGCTTCAAGTAGCAGTAGACTTATCTCTGATTCATATATAATAGAGTCAGAGGAAAGCGAATCAGATTTACACTTGGAGCTCATCTTGAATGATAATACTGATCCAGTGGATATAAATACAGAATGTGATACCTGTAATGTACAGGAACATGCAAACTTCAGAGAAGAGTTTCTAAAGAATTTAGGACTATTTTATTTAAAACTCCAAAGTAAATGTTTTATACCTGCATCCACAGTTCAACTCATAGTTGAAGAACTAACAGAAATCAGTGTCCTGGAAAAGAGTCACATTTCATGGACACTAAAAAACAAACTAAGTAGCTTCAATATTGACAGAAATATGTTCCATGAAATTGACAATACCATATTGAATGATAATTTGTTCAGAGATGCTCACAGCGATGTGTTTCGGACTGATCATAGTCGTAAAGTTTTCTATAAAAAGCATTTTGCATATGTTGCTCCAGTTCAGATGAATTTGGGTCTTAACAAATATGGCAAAAATCGTACATTCCAGTATGTGCCAATAAAGGAAACACTTGAATGTTTGTTGAATGAAAAATCTGTTCAGGCAAATTTCAAAAACACCAATTCACATGGTACTGAACTTGAGGACTTCTGTGATGGCTCTGCTTATAAATCACATTCATTGTTTTCCTCTGACCAGACAGCCTTGTCATCATTCTGTACCAAGATGCATTTGAAGTAGTTAACCCATTAGGCTCTGGTTAGAAATACACAAAGTTCTTGGGTCTATATGATGCTTGGTAATCTGCATCCATCATGTCGGTCTGCTGTTGATCACATCCAACTCGTACTTCTATGTACTGAAAGTGATCTTAAGGAATTTGGTCAGGAATCCATATTTGGTGCCTTGGTGGCCGACTTAAAAGGAATTGAGAAAAATGGAATTGAAATAAATGGGAACAGTGTGAAAGGACACTTTTTTCCATTGTTGGTGACAAGTTAGGTTCCCATGGAATTGGAGGTTTACTGAGAACTTTAGTAATTCTGCATATTTTGTCGGTATTGCCTCATAACAAGAGAAAGGTTTTAAAGGTGCCCATGGCAAACTGGAAATGTCAGAACACCCGAGTCTTATGACAGGGATGCTGGTTCAGATGATGGTGAATGTCATGGCATTAAGTTTAATTCCATTTTTAATGACCTTACATATTACCATGTATGTCAGCCAGGATTACCTCCTTGTCTTGGCCATGATTTATTCGAAGGTGTGGTTAGTTATGACCTGTCACTTTACCTAAATCGTATGGTAAAAACAAAGAAATGGTTTTCTTATGAGCTACTGAACTCTCGCATTACTAATTTCCAGTTACATGGTACAGATGTTTCTAATAAACCATGTAAAGTCAACATGAATTCACAAACAGTTGGAGGCCATGCTGTTCAGAACTGGTATTTGTTACGGTTCTTGCCATTTTTTGTGGGTGATCTTATCCAGAACTATGAAGACGAGTTGTGGAAAACTTTGCTTGCAACTCCGAGAAATTGTGAACTATATTTGTGCCAACAATATCTCAGGCACAAATAGCATATTTACAAATATCATAAATGAGTATCTTGAAAACCGTTTTAAAACTGTTTCCAGATGTAGTTCTGAAGCCAAAACACCATTATCTTGTTCATTACCCTGAGCTTATTTTAAAGTTTGGACTACTTATAAGGTTTGTTGGGCAATGCGCTTTGAAGCAAAACATTCATATTTCAAAAGATGCATTCGTGCTGCACAAAATTATAGAAATGTACCCTTGACTATGGCAGAGAAGCACCAGATGCTACAAGCAATGTATTCGTCCGGTACCTCGGTTCCCTGGAGTTTATGAGATGGCCAACGGTCTCCCCTTTTACTGTGACTCTTATTGTGACAGTATACAGAGAGCAGTCAAGTCATTAAACTTCAGTGGCAGAAGTACCTCTGTGTCTGACACTATCACTGTTAAGGGTATTGCATATAAAAGAGGTGATTATGTAGTTGTGGACACCTCAGATTTTGGTTATTCATGTTTTGCAATAATCACTATGATTCTGTTACACAAAGGCAATTTAGTTTATTTTCTTGTGCAGTTGGTAAGACACTGTTATGAATACAATTTTGGACTGTATGAAGTGAAAGAAAATATTAGTCAAATCAAATGTATTAACATTAATGATCTTAAAGATCTTTGGCCATTGCATGCATACAATATAGGCCGAAAGAAATACATAGCAATTAAACACCAGACTTTGACAGTAGATTGAATGCATAGTGCATTCAGTATTTTCCAAAGTATTTTTTATTTTTATTTTACTTCATACTCCATCATCCAGTTCTGCATACCAAACTTTCATCAGATTTTTATTTGCTTATTAGTCAAATAAATCAAATGTATTAACATTAATGGTCTTAAACACCATGGCCATTGCATGCATACAATGTAGGTCAAAAGAAATGCATAGCAATTAAACACCAGATTTTGACAGTATTGATTGAATATATGCTCAGCATTTTCCATCATCCAGTTCTGCATACCAAGCTTTCATCAGATTTTTAGTTTGCTTAATTCATATTATTTGCCCACCAGATCACAATAACAATCCCTTACTGTACTCTTTTCCACCATTCTTTCCTAACTAACCAGAATGAACTGGGAGGAAGAACTGACAGGGAGTGTTCACCATTATCTACCAGGCCCTCTGTGAAGAAAAGGTTAGTTTGATAGACAAAGTGCATTTTTTTCAGTTCATGAAAACCTCTGGATAGAAGTACTGTACATGTGTATGTTGTAGCTAATGCAGAAATTGTGTCTTTAGCATTAAGTTCTTTTTTATCTACAGGTTCAACAAGTTGTGACCCATTTAATAGAAGTAACTGGTGAGGAGAGTATGGGAGACACCAGTCTTGTGACAGAAGCTGACTTAATTGAAGTTTTAAAACCTCTCCAGTCAAGAAAACTTATAGCAGGGTGGAACCCCAAGGGATCAGGTGGGTTCTGCTTTATAACTGAATTTTTTCTGGAATGTACCTTGCTTATTTTATCATGGGTGTCTTTTTCATTAAAATTTGGGTATCTTGTGTCTATAGCTTTCAAAATATACTTTATTTTCACCCACCTGTAGACTTTTCTACCTACTGCCTTCCTTTCCTTGTTTGGTTATTTGTATGGTTACTGTTTCTTCTCACAGCTTGCTTAATCAGCACTCCACCTCATCTTATTTGTTTGTTACTGATTCTTCTTTGCAGAAGGAGTTTCTACCTCACTACTACCGCAGCCACCTCAGAGAGTACCCATGCTGGTACTGGATGATATTCCAGGCCCATTGAACTCTGAATGGGTTCATGAATTCACCATACCATGGGAAAATACACCACCAGAACTGCGCAGAGCCTTGAAGAATGAGGTGCCACCAACTCCTTCATTAAGGAGACGATTGGTGCAAATAGTGGTTGAAGCTGCCACTAAAAAATCAACCAAGATAAGTAAGAGACAAATGTCGGTCATTAGCAAAAAAATAACTGACGAGTTCCCGAAATCCTTTTTAGACACTTTCTCTGGTGAAATAGTTGGTACAGGCACGATTCTCTCCTAAAGCAACTCATATATATGGAGAATGAATAAAGTAGACGTGCAGTACTCCAACACAGGAAAAAAAAACGGAGTCCCCAAAGATTCCAAAAGGGATAGCTATGGTTGCCTAAATCCTACACCGATGTTACCTGAAGAAGAAACGGAAGAAAATTTAGAAGAAATCAGACAGGAGTTAGCACGTAAAGTTCAGCTGCCACCAACATCTGAACTCGAGTCATTACTTAACAGGACATATTATGCCCAGAGGAGGGATATTAATGATAAGTTGCCACTGCATGAATTACAAGTTAAGTGGCCTTTTCTGTTTAAAGAAGTTGGCATGGAAGTGCACTTCAGAAATTTATTAGGGATGCCAATGAAGGAAACCCTGCAAAAGATGATTAGCCTTAGAGGGCCTAAATTTCTTAAATTCTTTGAAGAAAAATATATGTCCAATAAGAAAATTGCAGATGCACTTGCTGAATTAAACACTGTGCGCAGTGTAGTTGATAATGATCGACCCATTTTAGCAACAGTCCTGTACGTACTCTGTCATATTTTAGGAGAGGATCCAAACTACCTCTTCAAAAATGTGACAGTGGTTGGAGAAGTCAGTAGCTTGGTGTTACCAGCCAACAACCGTGCCTCATAGCAATTGGTAAGTTGTATTTCTGGAAGAATGAGAAGTTTTAAAGTTGTTTTGTAAATAATGTGATAACTTTTTCATTAACAATTGTAGATCCTAGGCCTGGTTGAGTTTTGCAATTTTTTTGTTTTTTTTTTCATCTAAATCATTAAATCATATAATTATTAAAAAGCATTTATAAGTAGGATTGTATGTGACTCTAAATCAGATCATTCCTATACTCTTAATACATTATAGTATGATTTCTTATCACTGCATGCTTATGCTCTGAATCTCTCAATTTCAAACCACCTTTATACTTGATTTTATTTCAAACTATATATTTCTTTGTTGTTTGTGATGCTCCATATGATCCTCTTTCTAATTCCACATCTCGACTTTTCATGCTGCTGTTCCTAATATTCTATTTTCAGAACTGTCTTTATTTGCACACTATTACTACCTTTAACTTCCCTGTTCCTATTTCCATTCTATATAACTCAAAATCTTTGCCATTCTTAGTATTTATGTACTATTGTTTGGGTGCAATGATTAGTACTTGGAATTCTGCAACTTCCTCAGGGACCATTATTTGATAATCTGCATTCTAATACATGATGTATCCATACACTGTCTGTGTGGTAAAATCCATAATTTTTGTATGTAATAAACAGTTAACTCTTCCTACCAGTTATTAGTGTTTGGCTTTCTAATTGTCACCCACTGTCAAATTAATTTTTTTCCGGGCAGTTTCTGCAATAAACATTGTTTCACTTTAATAAATATAGATTGGCATTTGCATCTTTTTTCATCCAATTCTAGCTTTCTATTCCCACCACACATGCTACAACAGAATTCTATTGTCACAGTATTTCACAAAGGCTTAATTTTCAGGAACATCAGTGCTCCAGGCTACCCGCTTCATGGTGGCAGTTGATGGAAGAGTCATCAACTCAGACATAACTTCACTTGTTGCTGCGATGGCCATGGTTTTCGCTTCATTCTATTTGTTTGGTATTCACTACCCACCAGAGCTTCAGTCACACTGAAATTATTCAGAGGTAAGCTGTTGTAATAAGTTACTTGAGTTTTTTTTTTTGTTTTTTTTTTATTTAAGCATATTAGGCAAGTAATTTATATTTTAAATGGCCATGTACTGTACTTTGTAATAATGTGGTGCTCAGCAGTTGTTTTACAGTATTTTTAGCATATTGTTCATATATCTTGTCATTTTTACAGGTGTTTCTACAAGAT
>NC_061100.1:58074357-58084357 GCF_015104395.2 Macrobrachium nipponense
CGACAGTGCGCTACATCAAAAAAGACAAAGCTAACATCCGCAAAACTGCTGCAGTAAGCTTCAATAAAGAAGTGAAACGTGTGGTAACTCCGCGTAATAAGAGAATTGTGAAAATGGAAGCTGCATTAGCCTTGTGGGTTGTTTATTGCAGGAAAAGAAATGTGAGTCTGGACACTAATATGATCAGCACAGAGGCCAAATCTCTCTATGATCAAACGATGCCCACTCGGACCCACTGACAGATGAAGACCTCCTTGAGATGACGAAGTCTGCAAGTGAAGAAGAAAGCGAAGAAAAGCAAGACGAAGAAATTGAAGAGCGTGGCCTTACCCTGGAGAACCTGCAACAATTCTGCGACATGGCAAGGGCAATGCAACGATTTGCACAAGACATCGACGATAATATGGTTCGATCTGTCGAGTTTAGCAACCGTGTTGAAGGGGTTATGTCCTTGAACAGGGGCATTTTGCAGCAAAAGAAAAAACAACGACAGCAACTACCCATCACCATGTTCTTCTCCAAGGTAAAAACCTCAGCTACACCATCAGCGCCTCCAGCATAAGAGCCTCCAAGTGAACCTGAATCCTCTACGAGTGGAGTGGCAGCCTCTTCTCTGCCACCACCAAACTCTTCGCCTCTCAAAAGCAAATGATGACGATCCAGCACCGATATCTGACGATGAACCGCTTCCCGAACTGATTTAAAGGCCTCATTATACCTGTGCAGTAACACCATCATCATCATCATTCATCATTACATTCATCGAACTACACAGGTCTGTCATCGTCGTCGTCGTCATTGTCATCGTCATTGTCGTCGTCGCCGTCGTCGTCATTGTCATCGTCATTGTCATCGTCGTCGTTGTCATTACTGGAGTCAAATCTCAAGATACTGCTGTCATTGACGAGTGTAGAACACCATAATACATATCATATGAGAGAGAGAGAGAGAGAGAGAGAGAGAGAGAGAGAGAGAGAGAGAGAGAGAGAGAATGTATAATTTTAAGGTTTTATAATTAAATAGATTTAAGTAAAATATATGAGTGAGTGTATAATATTAAGGTTGTATAATTAAATAGATTTCAAGTTATATATATAATATATATATATATATATATATCTATATATATATATATATATATTATATATATATATATATATATATATATATATATATATATATATATATATATATATATATATATAGGGAATATATATATATATATATATATATATATATATATATATATATATATATATATATATAAAGTATAAAGTATAATATACATATTTTAAAACATTCTGGTACACACACACACATAAGGAAATTCCTACTTCGCAGATTTTCACCTGTTGCGGCGGGTTCCGTTCCCAATTTAACCGCAATAAACAAGGGATCAATATATATATATATATATATATATATATATATATATATATATATATATATATATATATATGTATGTATATAATATATAGTATATATATATATATATATATATATATATATATATGTATGTATGTATGTATGTATAATATATATATATATATATATATATATATATATATATATATATATATATTATATATATATATATATATATATATATATTTACGTATATAGACGGGCCTTGAGAGAGGCTAGATACGTAAACGGAAGTGATGAGGGATTTCAAGAGGGAATTGCTTTAACTTACCGTAAACTGATAGTTATTATTAATTTCTTTAGAGGGAAGGTCGCCAGAAAACTCAGCTCGTTACTTAAAGCTATTTATTTACTAAAAGGCCCGTGCTGGCTGGAAGAAAAGGTAAATGATGGCTCCATTGAGCGTTATAGATGGTTTTTCATACACTTGGGGTAATGCACACTTGCGGCAGAGAGACGGCACGTGACTCATGCGAATTCTGGAAAAGCAAATCCCAAGATTATTAAACGAGATAAAAGGAAAAATGACTTCGTGCTTTGATTAAGGGACTGATTAATTCTCCAACATTGGGGAAGGCAAACCTCGAATGGTTCACTGAGGTATTGACACGAAAGCCTTGGTCTTTAAACAAGTTCCACAAAGGGAGGGCACGTTGGCCCGATGAGAGGACAAAGGGCTTTGATGTAGAAGGGGTAAAAATGAGAATTGAAAATGAAAATTTTTTTTTTTTTTTTTTTAGGCCAAGAGTCGTATGGGTAGGTAAAAGGTGGGGGGCGGGACAAGTTTACAACTTTCAGACGTACCTTTTATGCAATATTCAGTTGTATTCCTTGTAGAAGAATTGCGGCCTGGACCTCGGTTCAGGTCTGGGGTTCGTTGGTCCACCAGTACGTCGTGGGTAGGCCTAAGTTTGGGAGGCTGGCAGGGGTGGACATCCTGTCATGGGACGTAATGACGACTGCAGAGGGGTGGGGGGGGGGGGGGGGGGGGGACTGGATCGATCGACCTGGGTTGTTTTCGAATCACACGGGAGGCTTCCAAAAGACTGCCGCGAGCATCGCCTGAAAGGGTGGTAAACCACAACGCCAGCAAATTGAAATTCAGGGGGGGAAGGAAAATAGGTCTTTATTGTAGAACGTCCCTAAAATCAATCTCGAAGCCTAGCTACTCCTTGTGACTTGCCTCTCGTTACCCCCCTAAGCTTCCGTCAGGGACCGGAAATATCTTCCCTACGGACATAACCCACTCTCCCAAACAACATGTCGCTTCAGGAGAAGGCATGGCTGCTTACTTTTATAATTGAAATATCACTAAAAACTCTGCAGGGAAGGCGATGGCGTTCTACAAGACGTAGAAACAATAATAAATAGATATAAATATATAGTATAATAAAGATATATATATATATTATGATAATATATTATATATATATATATTATAATATAATATATAGAATATATATATATATAGATACATTATAAAAATATAAATATTAAAGATAAAGATATACTTATAGATATATATATATTTATATATATTATATAGATATATTATATCATTATAATTCAAATTAAATATATATAATAATATTATAATATATTAATATATATAGACATAGATATATATGAAAGAACGTGTTTCACGAGAAGTATATGGAAAACTGTGATGCTATGTATAAAATAAAGGTTTTTGCCACGAAAGAAAAAAAATGAAAAGCGAGATAGCCAAAGTGCTTGGCTAATTCCGCGTTTTGCATTTTGTTTTTTTCCATTCGTGGCAAAAAACCCTTTATATAATATAACCTTATTCATACTAAATATATAATATATAATATAAATATATACTATATATATTGACATATATTTTAGGTATAAAATAATATAATATATAATTAGATTATAATAGATATATATAAGATATAATAATATTATCATATATATAGATATACATTATATACATATATACACACAATATACATTACACAGGTAGTCGCCAGCTTTGAGAGGGGTTCCGTTCTTGAGACGCACCGTAAGCCAAAAATCGGTTGTAAGCCGGGAAAATAGTCAAAAATCCTAAGAAGAAAAACCTTAACTTTTAATGACTTTGAGTGTAGTTAAAAACATTAGTAAACTGCATTTGTATTGCCAAGTTTCATCAAAAATACCTTCAAATATTGGAGTATTTCTTTTGCATTGTTTTGAGTCATATTTATTGCATTCAGTCTGATCGGTGCCCGTAACCTGGGAACAAATGCATCGTAAAACTGGAAATAATTTCTTTTGATGAATATAATTGAAAAAGTGTCATAACCTCGGGAGCGTTGTAAGTGGAACCTGTTGTAAAGGCCAGTGACTGCGCTGGTGTATGTGTGTATAAATAATATGATATAATAAGATTACATTATACTAATATATTATATAGTATAGAGATATTAGCGTATATAGATTAGATATATGTATATCATAGGAGTATAGAGATAGACGATATATAGTCGAATGAGAGAATCATGAGATATAGCATATATCGATTAGGATAGAGGAGAGAATATATACAGTATACAGAGATAAGAGAGACGAGATATAGATATATAATAAACATATTATCGATAGATAGATTATAGATTATTGATATAGATGAGAGGATAAGATATAGAATATGATAGAAGAATAGAGATAATAATTAGTATATATAGTTATATATATGAGTATAGAGAGATAGAGACTGATCGAAGATAATATTATATATATAGAGACTTATTATATATATATTAGATATATATATTATAATATTAGTATATGAATATATAGATATATATAGTATTAGACTATACTATAGATAGTTCAGTTAAGACTACTACCTAGACATATAATAGATATTATATAATCTATACATATTATATATATATAGATATAGTTAAAATATAGATTAATATATAAAGTATATAGATAATATATATATATATTAGAATATATAGAAATATTTATTATATATAGATTATACACACATACACAGAGCAGTCACTGGTCTTACAACAGGTTCCGCTTACAACGCTCCGAGGGTTATGGACACTTTTCAAATTATATTCATTCCAGAAAATTATTTCCAGGTTTACGATGCCATGTTCCAGGGTTACCCCCCGGCACCGATCAGACTGAAGAAAATATGACGCAAAAATGGCAAAAATAATCATATTGAAGGTATAGTATATAATAACATGATTATAGATATATATATATATATACGATAACATTAGTAGATTAGATACATTATATATCTGTAGTATCTTATGAGATCATATATAATATATAGATAATATGATATATATATATAGATAATAATATATATATAATATATATATATATGATATTATATAGAATATATATTATATATAATATAGATATACATATATATACACGAGAGTACCAAATGTCCATTAATATCTTTAATTCACTCTACCGCAGAACTTAATATAATTTTCATATATGCTTAACCGAAGGGGAATTTTATTATGGCGATAATAGAATTGGCAGCGGCCCAGGCGCGAACCCAGGACACCCAATACCAAATCCAGGAAACGTACAAGTGGAAGCTTTTACCCCCCCCCCCCCACCCAACTGGCACCATGTGGGTAAAAGCTTCCACTTGACCACGTTTCCTGGATTTGTATGGGTCCTTGGGTCCTGGGTTTCCGCCTGGGCCGCCTGCCAATTCTATTATCGCCTAATAAAAATTTTCCCCCTCCGGTTAAGCATTATATTGAAAAATATATTAATTCCCGAGGTAGACGTGAATTAGATATTAAAGGACATTTGTAGCTCGGGGATGTATGTATATGAATCACAATATTATACTATATATACATATATATATAATATGATATATTATATCAATATATATTATAATATATATTAAATAAATAATTATGTAATACTATATGTATATAATACGGTATATATAGATTGTATATATATATTATATATAATATATTATATATATCACTATAATATATACATTATAGATGTGTGTGTTGTGTGTTGTGTGTGTTAGTTACGGTTCCCCAATTATTACGAGAATTGTTTGTCCAATTCCACCGGGCCTTGCAGAACTGGAAAATCACGATTTCCATACACCCCATACCTATGAATACAACAAATTGATATTATAATAATCTATATATATATAATTAATAGATTATATATTAATAATTAATAATTATATATATAAAATTATATATGCTATATATATAGTATTATATATGTATATATAGATGTATAATATATATAGATTATAAATTAATATATATATATATATATACATATTATAATATAGCTATAGATGTATATATATTAATATATTATATAGAGTGTTGGTGGGTGGGTAGTACCGGTCCCCAATTATACGAGAATTTTGTCAATCCACGGGCCCTTGCAAGAACTGGAAAATCAACGATTTACCATACACATACCCTAATAGGGGCCAAGGCCAAACGCGGCAACTTACCCAGTCAAACTTGGTTTTTTTTATACTATCCGTTTTCAGTATGTTTTCTATGTAACTATAACTGTACAAATTCTTTTTCTAACATAAAATTGTCCCTTATGGAGTAGAATAAAACCATTAAAAAAGGCTTTAATAAACTTGAAAAAAGTTTAAAAATTACACTCAAGGATGGGTGGAAAAACTCCACTCGTAAACAACTGCCACCATTGGGCGCAGGTGTTACTGTATGATAGTCATTTCCTTTAAAAAAACCTTTTGAATGGAATTTCATCTCCTTACCTATCCTCTGTACAAAAAAACCTTCAAAGAAACTCCTCTGTGGTAAATCCTCCGATAAGAGTTTTTCTGCCTGAAGGAAGAAACGGCCGAGACAAATTTCGGTGGGCCACATCCCTCCAAAGAAACACCCTAAGTTGTGGTTGTCGGCCACGGGTTCACTTAAAAGGGGTCAGTGAGGGGGAATGTTGTGTCGGCGTGGGGTGAACTTGTGGCCTACTCAGGGAAGGTAGAGTCACCGATCAATTCACTTCTCGTCTGACCTTCTACTGTATGGCCTTCGGATTCTGGACACCATGGGTCTAACAAACTTGGTTATGAGGAGCCTGTCTCAGGTTTTCTTTTCGTCCGTCAATGTTCACTATCAAAATCGTTCCATCCTTAAATTTATTTATTCTGCAATAAAAAAGGAATTGATGAACAAAATTCAAGATTTGATATTGAAATTAACAAAACCTTTCTTAAGAAGAAATGATAAAAATTCAAAATTCAAACAAAATTAAAAGGACAGCTATTCTTGAGAAGTTTAGATCGAACGACTCCTCTCTCTCTCTCTCTCTCGCTCTTCTCTCTCTCTCTCTCTCTCTCTCTCGCTCTCCAAACACATCTGCTTCGCTGTTAATCAACTTGTTTTACTGAATTATTTTCATGCCAAATCTATTTCAACAATAGAAAAGGGAATAAATGATCAAATGCCAAAAGTTAGTCAAAACAAGTTAAACCTAGACAAAAAAAAATCTTACTCATGTTCAGCAATGTACGGATTTCAAGTTGTCGACTGCTTGCCAAAATGGATGGTTGCTTTTCTTCCGTTCGTCTTTAACTTAAGGGCAACGCTTTTTAGTTTTTCGAGAAAAATAGGTCTTCCTCTGCGACTTCTAGTCAGATGCCAATACATGATGCAGATGATCAGAATACACTTCGACAGATCTGAATAATTAAACAATATGGATGAATGATGATGATTGCTACCGATCATTCATACACCGCTGCGCTAAGGACAGTCACAAATGTGTTGAGGATGAAGACCATTCCGATCTTCAGTTAATGGCGGAGACAGAAGCCTTCAGAATACACTTCGCAGATCTAAAATAAAAATAACATATGGCGATGATGATGATCAGATTACACTTCGCCAGATCTGAATAAATACATATAGGCAATTGATGTGATTGATACCGATAATTCATACACTACGCTATAACATCACAAATGCGTGAAAATGGAAGGCCTTTCCTTACCGTGCTTGGCTAATAGCTGAGCAGGAAATCTTTTCTATCTCCCCCACCCCTTTCTCTCAGATTAACTAGCAAACCCCCAGCCCCTACCCCACCTAAAAGACTTGTATAAAGACAATAGAATCTGGGCCGGCATACTCAAAAACTTTCCAAAGGCGCACCTTTTGTGGCAAAGGGCCGACGTTGGAGAGTCCTTTGCGCTAGGGCTGGTTAGAGCAGCCTTTGATGGTGGGAAAAGGCAACTTTGGGGATTGACCAAACAAGTAAGAAGAGGATGTCTTATACCTCTTGTATACGTCAATGAAGGTCCATTTAATACATAGTTTTATTTTGCAAGTGACTCCTAATTGCTTTGTAATTAGTGTTGAGATTATTCCCTGCAGACGGTAGAATTTAAAAGTTATTGGATATTGTATTATTTAAAAATGATTTAACATATAACAATCTAAAATTCCTATATTATAATCCGATTGTTTTGACCCTGTAGTAGATCGTATATCTTATAAAATGGTTCGTGTATAATCAATGCTAGAAAACAATATATTTGTTGTTGCTTGTTAAATAAATTTCAATACAGAAAAATATTTCTTATAATCTATGTACTATATGCAAAGGTTGAAAATATGCATGCAATTCTTCCCTGCCTTATCACTTCTCATGGTACTCATAAGGCACCCCATTAAACTTAGGTTAAAGTGGTCAGAGATAAGTACAGTACTACATACCCCCCCCCCCCAGTGACTCATTAGAATGGAAATAAATGTCCACCATAGATACAAATAAGTTATGAAATAAATGAATTTGATGTTTCATATTACCTAGATTATATAAATAGGTTACTGGATTCACTGAATGTACCCTTAATAATTAGCAATATTCAGGTGTATCACATAGTACATTATCTCCAGGAAACGGAATAACCAAATAACTAAAAGTAAATAAAAAATTAAAAACATTACAATAAATGTAGAGGTAACAACTGAGATCACAGAGGTAATCATTTTATTACTAGGATAAAAAGGAACAAAACAGTGCTTTATAGCCAAAATAAAAGAGAAATAGCAGCAATAAGCATTGTAAATAAACAAACAAAATGCTGATACTAAATCTTATCAACAATAAAACACGAGATCACAAGAAGCACGATAGAAATAAGAGTAAATGAAGGAAAAATAAATCCTCAAAAACCACTAATCTCAATAATGAAGAGGTAGATGACATTTAGCACAGTTATGGGCACCCTTGGTTCAATAAGGAACCATATAAAGGCATGGTAGAAAAAACAAATGAAAAAAAAAAAAAAGATTTTACTACCTGTATAGACTATATTGAAAAGTAATACCACTTAAAAAAAAAAAACATTAGCATAATGTCTACCTTGACGGTAATAGTCAGTAAGGTTACCAATGATAGTCCAGCTATTACCCTACCCTACATTTCCATTTAATTCTTTTACACTTTCAATTTAATTCTTTTTTGAATTAGGACAATAGATACTGAAAATATCAGAAAATCATACTGCCAACCAACACCTCAACTGGCTTGTTGCTCCAGTAGGCCCAATCATTAACCCAAAAACTCCTCCTTGAAGGTTCTAGAGCTAAACTTTCATTGAGGGACCCACCACCTCAAAAAGATTATTTAATACAGAAATTAGCTACTGCAATAACTCTTGGAAAAGAAAACATCAATGTAATGTTGGTAATTATGGATCAATGACTTCCCACATCTCTTACCATCATCAAAGGAAAAAAAAATAAAAAAAAAAGTGACAGATACCATAAGATTAAAGTACAATAAACAATTACTTGAGTCACCAACTAGCAGAGGTTATGTTAGTGGTTCAGGTTAGCCTAGGTTAAGCATTGGTCTTGTAAGATAAGACCCTTTTAAAATTACGGACCCCAGTTTGATCCTTTTATTTGAAACAGGTCTCATGTTCGTGTGGGGACTGCTATTATTCAAAAAGCTCCCTAACTGTTTATAAACCTAAACCTAACCTAACGATTAAATGGTTAACATTCATTTGGGGCAGAAATGCCATACATGAAAAATCTCTTCTTAGAATTGTGTTAAAATTATATAAAAATAAAAAATCGATCTGGTTAGGCAAGGCATAGGTATTGGCAAACTTATGCAATAGTACCCACAGACACCTAGGCAATATCCATCACAGTCTTAGGCTAAAACATTCATTTCTCCAAGCAATATCATAGGATACTTTGCATTAGCCTAAACATATAGCCTACTAGGAATATATCATAAATTAAGGCATGACGTTCCAACAGT
This sequence comes from Macrobrachium nipponense, assembly GCF_015104395.2. Lineage (NCBI taxonomy): Eukaryota > Metazoa > Arthropoda > Malacostraca > Decapoda > Palaemonidae > Macrobrachium > Macrobrachium nipponense. The sequence goes on from NC_061100.1 coordinate 58,084,087, forward strand.
AGAACAAATAAGCCAAGGCCTAGCCAAAATTCGCTTCAATCTAGGCTTATGTATGCCAATTCAGTTTATGCGAAAATTAGGGATGTTGCTTCCTTTTCTTAGCCCCACAGGGTCCATCGTTGCTGCTCTTTAATCGCTTCTGCCATCAACAACCAGCTGGATATGGCTGGTTGCATCGTGATTTGGTTCTCATTCTCTAGCCCACGCTATAGATTACTGGGGGGCGAGGTGATATGACTTGGCTTGGAACTATCAAAAATGGCGCCCATTT